>NW_027527956.1:2794282-2843493 GCF_008692635.1 Crocuta crocuta
TCTGAAAAAGCTAAGGTTTTATAAAATTGTGTGCTGATAAGTGATTGGCAGATTTAAATATTCTATAATGCAGTAAACTTACAAAATTATTAATATATAATAAATCTATTTGAAAATGCTTATGGATACACTTAGCTTAAGAAACTTTAGAGTTTAATTTAAATCATAATTCCTCAGGCTTTTCATTATTTATGTAATCATTAGACTCTAATGGCTTAGTATAATTAATGAAGTTTCCAAATGTCTAACTCTAGAAATTTTAGCACTTTTTTGGCACAAATCAACTTTAAGTTACTATGTGGAAATTCTTGCTAAGAACTTTATTTTTAAAATCAACTTAAGAAGACTTCTGCTGCAAGGTGGCAATATTAAACTATCCCAGATTTTTCTCCCCTTACATTTAATGACATAACTTAAATTAAAAAAGCATTAATATATTACAACAATCCATCAAGGAAAGAGAAGGTATAATGCCACACACAAAACTCAAGAACTAATGTGGATTTAGAGAAAAAATGGTATATTTTAGTTATTATTTTATCATTATTATTTTTAAATATTTATTTATTTAGGGAGAGAGACAGAGAGCCCACACATGTGCCTGCATGTGAGCAGGAGAAAGGCAGAGAGAGAGGGAATGAGAGAATCCTAAGGAGGCTCCTCAGACAGTATAGAGCCTGACATGGGGCTGGATCTCAGGAATCATGAGATAATGACCTGAGCCAAAACCAAGTGTTGGACACCCAACTGACTGAGCTGCCCAGGTGCTCCAGTATATTAGTTTTGAAAAGTATGAAATATTGCTGAGGAAGTGAACAGGATGTGCCAAAATGAATTAATAACTTGATCCTTTTCCCATACCAGTTTGGCAGATAAAGACTCAGAAACTCACCTGAAACAAGATATTGATTACATTATTAAGTTACAACAAAGACAGGGAAATTCCACAGAATTCAGTATTTTGCTTTTGTTTTCTTTTTCCCTGCTGGAAGGAAAGCATGAAAGGGAAAATCAGATAAACATAATCATCAAGAATTAATTATCTTTAGACTTAAATAGAGATTAACTAGAACACAGATAAAGAGATTTCTTATTTATTAAGATAAAATACTCTGCAGGAGCTAGCTCTCCATGGGTGAGATTTTCTAGCATATTCCAGTTGTATTTCTGCTCATCTGCATTTAGAACTAATAATAGCTTGGCCAAATATTTACATAATTTACCTCCTTTCCTCCTTTGACAGAAGGGCTGCACCCACCATGCAGCCAAAATAATAGGGATTAGTGTTTCTATATAAGTGACTTGGGGAGACAAAAATGAAGCTTGAATGGAATGCCCACAAAACAAACAAACAAGCAAGCAAACTAATATTTCCTTAAGTAGGTGAACTGGTATTTGATGAGGACTTTAATAAATGTGTAAAAGGGCATTTAACAAATAAGCAATGCCAAGAAACCGTATCTTTCCTCTCCTTCCTGCTCAATGTCATTAGACTATCAAATAGATAGAGGCAGTCAAACTAAGACATTGAAAGAGAGGTTAAAAACAGCCTTCAAATGGGTGGGGCTAAAAAGGAAAGATAATGTAATGGTAAAAAAGTCTTGGAAACCCTGTTCATGTTAAATATGTAACCAAGGAATAGAAGATAGAGTGCCCCTAAAAATTCAGCAGCAAATATAACAAACAAAAGAAGTAACGTGTGCGGAAGATAGCTTTTATCACAATAAAAAAGAAAACTCCTTATAAAGATTGCCTTGCTTAATATAATAAATTGATGCCAACATAATGTTAGTAAAGAAAGCATCAAAGATCAGGCAATAAACCAACACTTTTGCTATGACATAGGCATGGTCAAGAGACTAAGAAGACAAACCACAGACTAGGAGAAAGTATTTGCAAAAGCATATCAGGTTAAGGACAGTTGTCCAAAATATATAAGGAACTCTTAAAACTCAATAGCAAGAAAACAAACAACATCATTGAAAACGTAGCAAAATACCTAAAAAGACATTTCACCAAAAAAGTTATGCAGATGGCAAAAGAGCATGTAAAAATATGTTCAATATCATGTCATTAGCAAATTGTATTAAACCAGGATACTACTACATACTTATCAGAATGCAGAAAATCTGCAACACTGACAACACCAAATGCTGATGAAGTTGTGGAGCAACAGGAATTCTCATTTACTGTTAGTAGGGAAGCAAAATGGCGCAGCCACTTTGGAATATAGCTTGGCAGCTTCTTACCAAACTGAACATCTTCCTGCCATATGACCTACCAACTGTGTCCTTTTACAGTGACCCAAGTTAATCGAAAACTTATGTCCATACAAAAACCTGCACAAGGATGTTTCTACATAAACTGTACGCTTGAGATTCAGACTCAACTTTCAACTTCAAGATAAATTGAGATTTATATGTGTGATCGTTAATTTCCTTAACTATTTTAATGAGGAATGCTATTATTTCTGATAATTTTGAATAATATGTCAATATATTACTACATTATTCAAAGTTTTAAGGTAAAAATTTAAAATCTAAACGCTAATACAGTCATCTCAATAATGAGAAACCAGCAAAAACTAAAAATTAATAAAGCAAAAGATCTAAAAATATTATAAAGAGATTATGAAGTAAAATTGGTCAGAGAAAAAGCAATAGTTAGTTTCATCTTGTATATCAGGAAGACCATAAACAGTCTTTACATGGTCAAAATAAAAAAAAAACAGAGATAATAGAGATATATACACTAAAAATTCAACCAATGCAAATGCTACCCAATTAAAATCTTCTAAAAATTTCCCAAATTACCCGAAAATTAAATAAACAAATGCATGATAAACTATAAATTGAATTTAATGAATGAATGAATGAATGAGGAAATAAGGAAACATATCTAATATAAGGCATATCCATGACCAAATTTATACATTATATCAATAAATGTAAATGAGATAAACTCAGATTAGAAGTTCAAAGTATATCATAACAAATAATTACAATAAATAAAATATAATTTGATACATGTTATTTGTAAGAAGCATCCCAAGAAAAATAATGCCTCAGGCTCAAATTGAATAGATGGATGATAACATATCTGGCAATATCCAATAGGAATGAAGCTAAATTTATGATAATAAGCATGTAGTCAAGCATAAATTTAATGCAGAATTTTTTGAAGAGAAACAGAGGGAATTTTATCAACTGTAGTAAGCATAAACCAAAATCAATGCCTTTCTCTAATATAACATTATTATATAAATAATCCAGCCTTAACACAGAAAGTATAAACTGCAAGAAAGCTGGCACAATATCTCAATAACAGAAAGAGACTTGAATTTGTGGTCTAGGTCAGCAAATGGCAGACCATATAGCAAAACCTAAGAAAGATGTCAATAATCCAATTAACGTAGTTAAGAATAAATTCCATTATGTCTAAGTAGTGATAACCACTTTTTCAGACTACAGTATAATTAAAGTGTAATAAGAAAATAACAGAACTAAAGACAAGTAGGTAGTTAAACAAGATAAAACAGTAACAAACTTAAATGATCTTGGTCAAAAATAAGTAAACTAAATTTAAATTGCCAATATACTAAATGCAACTCAAGGAGAAAAAACAAAGCTTGCTCTTCTCTCTGAACAACGTTTGTAGATTGGTTTGAAATGTTATCAGGATAGTTATTGTCAGAATAGAACAATTCCATGAATTCAAATGAAACTTTCAAAATCAATGACATTGATCAGAATTTGATCAGAAATTGGGAAGGCTTTGAAATATGTTATTAAGTGAATTTATTTCAGGTACATTTAATTACCTTTTTTTAAAAAAAAAACAGATATTTGAAGACTTTAAAACAATATTTACCTTTATGAGAGGTATGGACAGCTGGATTTAGTTATTAAATTATCCTAGGTAGTTTTTTAAAGTCTTCTAGTTATTTTATGAATGGGGAAAGTAGGAGCTTAATACAACTGGAAACTTCTTTCAGTTCTTGTTGCTAGTAAGTAGAAACTTTCTGGGTATTAGGCTCATGGTCTGTCTTCTCTGTGAGTGCTTGCTACAGTAATATCACCAGGAGATCTTTGCCTGGATCCTGCTGGGACAGATTAAATCAGAATCTCAATCTCTCTTTCTATCTGCCTTTTTCCTCCCTCCCTTCCCCTCTTTCTTTCTAGATGATTCAAACAGGGAGCTAGGTTTGATACGTTCTTTTCTATACCTCTTTGCCTAGACTTCAAAGATTAACTTTTTACACATATATTTTCTGTTCCTCTCTGTTTTGGAAAGATGAGCTAGATTTTCTTATTTGAGACCATTTAAAGATCCATTCCTCATTGTCTTTTTATGCTTCCTAATTAACAAAAAATGAAAGCTTTATCTATTGTCCTATATTAATTTTCGTTGATTAATGATTATACCTCTGCCTGAAATCCTAAATCTAATCCCCGTTCAGTAAATGAATAAATAATGTATAAAATTTACCAACTGTGTGTACTATTCCCCAGAGTTCCTGAGAGACACCTTCTCTCACTTTCTCCCTAATGGGAAATAGATTAGGGTTTTATACCCAGAAAATAATTTACTAATTTCAACTGTCTGAGTCTTTGGCATTCATTATCCAGAGGTTTTCTCTCTACCCAGACTGTACCCTCCAGGAGGGCAGGAAAAACCATCCTGGGCTTGTTTGCCTCAATGAACATGACATAGGATGAAACGTAGCTTCTAGTCTACATCACACAAATATTTACTAAATATTCATATTTATCAATTTACATTTATTTTAATTAATTTAATGTTAACTGATTACTTTAAATTTATTTTAATGAATTAATTTGTTTAATATTATTTTATTAATTTAAAATTTAAAGTATTTGTTAAATGCACAAATATATTTAATTATGTTTGGTAAGTGTTGTGATGAAAATAAAGAGTCCTCTCATCTGTGTTAAAGGATGTACGTTCTGTTTGATTCCTGTCCTGTCATAGGTAGCATCAAAAATTTGGGGGGCGCCTGGGTGGCTCAGTCAGTTAACCGTCTGACTTTGGCTCAGGTCATGATCTCACAATTTGTGAATTTGAACCTTGGGTGGGGCTCTGTGCTGAGAGCTCAGAACCTGGAGCCTGCTTCAGATTCTGTGTGCCCAGGTCTCTCTTTGTCCATCTGCCACTCATGCTCTCTCGCTGTCTCTCAAAAAAATGAATAAACATTAAAAAAATTAGACAAAAAAATAAAGGAAAATTTTGTTTCAGATATTTTGTCATTAATTTATGTCCCTCAGTTTCCTATTTTTNATTCATAATTTATATATAAATGTATAAATATAATCTTGTACACAGGACTATATGATCTGGTCTATCTGAAAATTCTTAAACTTTCTATGTGCCCTTCCTCCAGTGCCACATGCTCCATCCACTCTGATCTTATTCCCATGACCACACCAAACAAACTTGCTTTCACTGTAGGGCATTTGCCTTTGCTTTCTCTCTCCCAGAAATCATCTTTCCTGGATCTCTTAAGCTTCCCAGTGGAGGTGTCCTCATCCGTCCATAGGTAAGGATATCTTTCCACCACATTCCTGTAATCTAACATTCTGCACGTGATTTCCCTGTTGCTTTCTACTCCTGGATTCAGTCTCTGTGATGCCACACCTGGAAGCAGGCTCCATGAAGCAGGGAAGCGCTGTGTCCACTTTTTCTGGAGCCACATCCTGTGACCCTAGAACGGAGTAAGAATTTTACCTGGATACAGCCAACGTTCACTCAGAAAGTGGAAAACTGAATGGATACAGGTACGGGTAATTAAATAAATCTTAGCCTAGGTGACCTTACAATTCAACTCCCAAACAAGGACACTGTAGAAAATGAGATGGAGGCATTATTTAGTAATTACATCATGTGAAGAGACATAAACCTGAGACTGTCATAGGCTAACTGATGGTTCTGGAAAACATAAATATGATCATCCCACTTGTCTGCTCTAGAATCTTGAGCAGTGTGTAAGATATTAAGTTCAGTCTTAAGCATATGATAAAAATGGATGGTTTTTAAAGGGCTCATTGTTGTATGCATTCAAAGGTAGGATTTTTTGTTGTTGTTTTGTTTTACCTGAATTAATGTAAAAACCCATTTCAAGATATCCAAACCCATCAGGGCTATTAGTTCAGGAATGACACACAGAGATTTGAAGAACTAGATGTCCTATATACGCATGAACTATTTCATGGTTACACTTTGTACTCATTCAGAAGCCTTTCTGTCAGCTAATTTTATATAGCTCAGACAGTATCACACAGCTTTAAATTCATACTTTTTAAAAGGAGCCTGGAGTTAATTTCAGTGACATTATGATCTGAGAGGAAGATTGGAGGCAAGTAATGAATACTCTCTTTGGACGTTCTTCAACACCATCTTCAATATATAGCCTCAACTGGAATTGAGATTTAGTTTAAAAAAAGAAAAAGAAAAAGAAATGATAGCAGGTAATTTACTGCCAGGGTAGTCAGATATCAAAAAAGAAAAAAAAAAAAAGGAGGAAAAAAAAAGGAAAGAAACCTGAAGATATTTATATCTATAGAAGCTGGATTGGCAGCATCTGCCTCTGGTAGTTGCTCATCACAGATGTACAGGCCGAAATTGGAAACACAATTGATATTGATAGGTGTTGGTGGGGGAAGGCAGTTGTGCTGGCTGCAATAAGTGATGAAGAAATTAAGGGCACTGCCCTAAAAGTATTGCCACATCACCATCTGTAGTGCTATACACAGGTTTCCAGACGAGTTACCCTTTAACTTCACACAGTTCAGGACCTTTCGCATACGCTAAATGGAAAGAACCGATTTCATATTTTCCATTTAAAAGTCCCATGATGTGCATAAATTTCAAAGAAAAAATATCTGCAGATATCATTCAGCTGATACACTACTTCTAAGCTAAAAGGAATTATAATTATGACAACGGGACAAAATGAAGCCATATTTAGTGATATGAGAGTGGTTTTAAGACTTCCATCTTTGAAGAACTTAAGGCCAGAGGCATGAGTTTGCCCCCCACAGGAGAGCAAGTGGTGGACCCCATTCTCACAAGCAAACAGGATCTCTCCAGAGCCCAGGCTAGAGAGGTTTACTGAGGATCAGGAAGCAGATGTTGTCTGGGCCCTGAAAAGAGATATACATGCTAGGAAATAAACAAAACCCACAAACAAAGCCCTGTGTGTAAATAGGGGAAGCAGAAAATAAGCAAGTCATTAAAACATGAAGTGTGCCCCATATTGTAAGCGTTGTGGAGGCAGATGAAACAAGGAATGGAAACAGGATGTTATGTTGAGGGGCCATGTGTACGATAAGGCAGCACACATATTAAAAATAGTGGTCAGGAATTGTCTGAAAATATATTTCAGACAATGAAAACAAAATCCTCAGCCAAAAGAGTAGAGAAATCAGCCAGATAGAGAGCTAGGGAAGTGCTTTCCAAGAAAAGAGAACACATAGAAAGATCCAGATGATAAGATGTGTCAGGTGGGGTCAACATGTTTTTCCTCAACTGAAGAGGAAAGGAATAACCAAAGACTGATTAAGCTTCCTCCTAGAATTTTTGACTTTAGCTGACACTGAGCAGTGAATAAATACAATTTCCCTGATTAAAGAGGGCTAAATCATGAAAAATACCACATCATATAATAGGTGAAAAGACTATAATGTGTAATAGACTTTATAAACTTGATATGCTCCTTAACAAACATCTTTATTGAGATATAATTTTCATCCAACAAACTACATATATAAAGTGTACAGCTTGATAGGTTTTGAAACATGTACAAATCCCTAAAGCTATCCCACATCAAAAGTGAACACATCCACCATCCCCATAAATTTCCTTTTTTTTTTCTTTTTTTTAATAATCCATGCTTCCACCCACCACCTCTTCCACTACATCCCAGGAGCTACTGGTCTGCTTTTATTTTACTTATTTATTTCTGTGTTTTCTAGAGCTTTATATAAATAGAATCCTGGGGCACACGGGTGGCTCAGTTGGTTGAGCATTGGGCTCTTGGTTTCAGCTCAGGGTCATGATCTCACAATTCATGAGATCAAGCCCCATATCGGGCTCCACGGTGACAGCAAGGAGTCTGCTTGGGATTATTTCTCTCCCTCTTTCTAACCTTCCTCTGCTCACACAGGCTCTCTCTCTCTCTCAAAATAAATAGAGTTAAAAATATAAAATCCTACAGTATACACTATTTGGTGAAGGGGGTCTGGTCTTTTCATTTCATAGTATAATTATTTTGGAGTTTACTTACATTTTATTATTTATCATTTATTCTTATGGCTGAGTAGTATTCCATTGTGTAAATATAGCACAGATTGACTAGCCATTCATCTGGACAAGCAGATGGGTTGTTTCAAGGTTTGGGGCTATTACAAATATCAGCAATAAGTTTTATGTGTAAATCTTTATATAGGTACATGTTTTCTTTTCTCTTTGGTAAATATCTCAAGGTGGAGTGGCTGGACAATATGTTAGGTGTGTGATTAACTTTTCAAATAATCAGTAAGATGTTTTCCGAACTAAATGTACAGATTTTGTTTCCATGAAGTTTGGTACTTCTATTTCTCTACCAGCACTTCCTATGATTGGTATTTTTACTTTTAGCCATTTTGGTAGGTTTGTATTTGAATTATTATTGTGTCATTTTGCATTTCTCTTATGAAGAATAATGTCAAACAGTAAATGAAGTGCTTCTCTGCCACCCATTTATCTTTGTTAAAGCATTTGTCCAAATATTTGTCTATATTTGATTGGATTTTGTTATCTTGTTGATTTTGGAGAGGTATACATATATGTGTTTTTTCATATATATATTTCTTTATGTCTTTTTATACTCACAGTGTCTTTCATGAGGCAGAAGTTTTTAATTCTGTCAAAATCCAATGCATTATTGTGTTAATTATTGCTACATCATATAGGTATTTGGTTAATCCAAACGTCAAGGAATTTTTCCTATGTTTTCTACTAGAATCTCTATAGTTGTAGGTGTTTCATTTAAGTCAGTGATCCATTTCAAGTTAATTTTTGTGTATAGTCTGCCATGGTTGAATGCTTGTGCTCTCCTCCGTCCTCAAGTTCATATGTCGAAATCCGGATGTCCAGTGTGATAGCATTAAAGGCTGAAGTCTTTGGGAGGTGCCTGGGTCATGAGGGTGGACTTTTCATGAATGGAGATGGGCTTAGTGCTGTGATGAAAGAGACTTCACAGAGTTCCCTAGCCCTTTGCCCTTTGAGGATTCTTGGAGAAAATGGTAGTCTGAAAACCTGAAGAGGGCCCTCCAAATAGAAGTATGAGAAATAAATTTCTGCTGATTAAAAGCTGCCTGGTCTATGGTATTTTGTTATAGCAGCCCACATGTGTTAAGACTGACTATACAATGAAGATCCTTTTTAATATACCTGCACACTCTGCTGTCCTGGCAGCATTCTTAAAAAATACCCTCATTATACTGAACTTTTGTCAAAATCAGTTATTTGTATTGTGTTAGCCAATTCCTGAATTTTCTGCTCTGTTCCACTGAACTAAATATGTATTTTGATACCAGTTTCTTCTTGTCTTGATTAACACAGAATTATAAATCTTGAAATCAGGTAGTGTTATTCTTCCATTGTTTTTTTAAATTTTAAACTCCTTAAAAAACTTATCTTTGTCAGTCTTGGTCCTTTAAATTTTCCTACAGATCTTTAGAATCAGTCAGTCGATACCTACAAAGACAAAAAACAAACAAAAAACCCTGCTAATTTTTATTGCATTGAAGTGTAGGTTAATGTGGAAAAGACTGACATCTTTATTATAGTGAATCTTATAAACCATATCAGTTCTTTAATTTCTCTCAACAATCATACAGATCTCCAGATTGAGGGGGGTTACCTTTATCTTCTTATTTTTATGCTATGCTGAATGTTAATTTTTATTTTAATTTTTGGTTGAATGTTGTTTATATATAGAAATACAATTACTCTCCTATATTCACAGAATCTTGTCAAATTCATTTATTACTTATAGTAGTTTTATTATAAATTCCATCGTATTTTTGATATATATGAACAGGTTGTCAGTGAGCCAAAACTTTTTTCTCCTTGACCTGGATGTCGTCTGTTCCTGTCTCCGTACTTATTATTTGAAACACAATTTTGAATAGCAGTGATCATTGCAGGTGTCCGTACCTTGTTCTTAACTTCAAGTGAATAGCACTCTGTCCTTAAACATTAGGTATTACTAACCTGTAGGATTTTTATGGATACCCTTTATCAGCTTGAGGAAGACTCCTTCTATAATTCCCTTTCTTAAAGATTTTAGTAAGGATTAATATTGGATTTATTCAATTTTTTTGTTTGTTTCTAAGTTAATATTAGATGGAATGCATGTAACATACTGTGAGTTTGGAATTGTCTATTATATCAGAATAATCTATCCTACATTGACAAATGTATCAGATATTTTATGTATTTATCATTTCAAAAATATTGCTCATAAATATTTTGCTATAACTGATTCAGTGTATATCCCATTTCTTGCCCTGTGGATTAAAATTCAGTTAGTACTGGTCTGTGTATGCCAGCAATTTACAGTGTTTTCTCTCTTAAGCCAAATTGTTTTTTGAAAATATGATTCTTCTACTGTGCCTGTTAATTATATTTAAACATGAAGCCATGCTGTAATAGACACTATTTGCTTTCCTTTTATTCTGAATCTTATAGTTTTCAGGCTTGAAGAAGCTAAGGAAAACATCAAAATAATAATGTTAGTAATCATTATAATGCCAGCAGTTATAACAAACCTGAAGTGTACCAACTCAAAATGTATGATCTGTTTACTTTGGCTGAATCTGCTAATAATTCCTATAGGACAGTGATGAACACATTGTTAACTTTTTCCCTGCTAGTAAGAAGGATAATTCAGTAAAACATTACTCTGTATCCTTTAAATAAAGCTATACACGTTGAATTTAAATGCACAAGTCACCAAATCTACTGATGATATAAGGTAGTAAAAATGAATGCTATTGATGCTATCAGTTTTCAAGACTATGGATCATGAACCCTTAGAAAGAAAGAAACATTGACTTTTCAAAAGATACCATTGGTCTTATCAAAAAAGAAACAGCTGCTTTTTGTGTGATGCTGTATTGGTACCAACTCATCATTCCCTAAGGCTCCTGCTTCTCCAGGAAAAGAGAATGTTATGAAAAGATGGTTACTTTGGGGCCTTCTGAAAATTGCAGATAAGGGTCAGAGAGTTCGTTGCACTGTCCAATCAGACCCATTGGATATATGTGCAGGTCGGGTGAGAGAGTACGCTTTCCCCCATCTCTCCCCTTTATCAGAAGCAAACAGACCTGGAGAAAAGCACCCACCACTGCCTATTAGATGTCTACAAAGAACCAATCACATCTTGTTAACATAACGCAAAATATTTGGTCTTTTAGTCAGAAGTGACACTGTTTTAATAGCATCACTATTTGCTCCAGACACTTTGGTCTTTCAGTAATAAGACATTGTAAAAGACGATAGTGAGTTAACTCTCTGTCTTTGGGAAATTGAGTGAAAAGCAGTTCACAGCTGCACTTCTCTGCATAAAGACTCAGAGAAAGCAAAAGAGTTCACATATAACCTCATTAAATAAGACAGCAAGTCTAAGTGGCATCCAAAGCTATTAAACAAACTAGATTGGTCCATAATAATAAGAAACATATTTCACATCTGTTGCGCAGCACAGGGCTTTTAACAAGTAATAGGCATAACACGCTGGAAAATAGTCGCTATTCCCCATCAGTATATCATTGTCAATGGTAGTGCTGTCTCAGAAGAAGCACTTATCTCCTACACGTTATTGCTTGATAGCTTGCTGATTGCTTCTACAAAGCAATAAATTGATGGCCTGATTCAGTACTGACATTAGGTTATGTTCATTTTCGGTGATTGATGCCTTGAATTAGAACTCTCGTATTCTTCTCTGTTTAGGAATATGAAATTCTAAACGAGCTTGCCTGATGTCACAAATAAAGCAGTATAGTGGATGCCAGATGAACAATATTTATTCATTTAAATAACTAAGTGGGTTCCCCCTTTAAAAAGTTTTCATAATTTATGTTTTAATGTCTCTATTTCCAATTAAATTGTCTAGCCAAATTAAAAAAAAATACTTGAAAAATAAGGTGTTGTATTTTTTTAAATTTGTGGTTTTGAAGTGGATGCAGGAAAGCAAACAGAATCAGAATATATGAGTTATTAGTATAAGTACCAGTTGCTAACTGATTGTGTCACTGGAGCTCCAATTATTAGTAAATCAATTAGAAAAATTTAATAATATACTTTTCTACAAGTTTAAAAAACTTATTATTTTCCATTAACTGAGGTTATTTGATTTTGTAGCTTTAAAATAACAATGCAACTAGAAAGATAAAAATAAATCATACAATAGAAAAGCAAACTTAATTGTTTCTTTTCTATATAATTTCTACTTTTTTGGAAAATTCAATATGGCAACCTTGATTAAAATGATATCAGTATTTTTTAAAAATATTTTTATTTTATTTATTTCTAGGAGAGAGAGAGAGATAGTGTGAGCAAGGGAGGGTCAGAGAGAGAGGGAGGTACAGACTCTGAAATAGGCTCCAGGCTCTGAGCTGGCAGCCAGCACAGAGCCCGACGCGGGGCCGGAACCCACTACCGCGAGATCATGACCTAAGCCAAAGTCGGACGCTTAACCGACTAAGCCACCCAGGCGCCCCTAAAATGATATCAGTATTAACCACATTCCTATAGAAGCTAGCAAATTTAGCGTTAAGACTTGTAATCGTTTAAGAAAATCAAATAAGTATATTTTCAACTGCTATATCAAATGACAAGCAATCTGATATATATTAAGTAATCTCTCTAAACCGGTGTTTCTCAATTTGACACGATCTTACCCCCAGGGAACATTTAGAAACATTTGGAGACATATTTGATTGTCACAACTGGCTCATTACTACTGACATTTAGTGGGTAGTGGCCAGGGATGCTACTAAACATGCCACAATGCAGAGGACATTCTCCTACAACAAAGAATTATCAGGTTGTTCTAGTTTCTTTAAAGGAGCGAGGCTATATATTGTGGGACTCCCCGTTCCTCAGTTCCTTATCCTGTTAAAATAAAATACCGCAACATGGTAGATACACACTGCCTGTTTTGTTGTGCTCTAGCCTATATATCTTAATGCTCCACCCGTTTAATGGAAGAGAACTATGGCCTCTGACCATGGATATGTAACAGGTAGTGGAATAGGGAATGCATTGAAGGGAATGATTGTGGTCATGTTAAATCTAGCAAATTGATATTGCTGAGCTGCAAAATGGAATCAGATAAGTAAAAAAATGGGTGACTATTGGGAGTAAATGAAGAGTTCTAACAACGCCAATTTGATGATGAGAATTGGGCTATGTGGACAAGAGGAACTATATTATTCTTTAGATAAAGCTTTTAAGTTCATATTAAATATATATGTTTCCCTGAAACTAATTGCAAAAGCATTAACTATAATGCCATCTTCAAAAACTTTTATTGTATTCTCTTTATTTCTTTATGCTCATATGGGTATAGAATAAATTCTGTATGTGAGTGTGGGTGTGTGAGAGAGAGAAAGAGAGAGAATGTGACCAGGCGTGTAGTATTATTTGTGCTGGATTTATATCTGTTTTATTATTAACGGAGGTAGAAAGGAGAAGAGAACTAAAAATTGAACAAACATGGGTTGCTAATACAGCAAAGTCAAATAACATTTTCTTTTAAATAAGGACCAAAATAACAACTCAGTGGACACAGAGTGGAGATGAGGTCTTTACTGCATATATGTGGCGAGAGATTTAGATCACAAAACAAGACAGTAAAATTCTGGGGGGGAAAAAAAATGCTCAGCCATGGCAAATTTGACAGTGGAAAGCTACCTTTGACATGTATGATAGTTCTGGTTGGCTTCTCTCTTTATTTGCATGGTTCTTAATTCTAGCTACATAGGTATTTTATATGCATATGCACATATTTTTGAAGAATAAATTCTGAGGAATTGAGCTGAGAAAAAAAAAGAGGACCCTTAAATTATTGATAAAACATATTACTAAAATACCTTCCAAAAATCCACAGTAATTTTCATTCCTACTCCTAACATCGTACCTACATTTATATGGATGATATTTCAGGATAGTTGATGAGCTGACTAGTTAATAAAAAACTCTTTGATTATACAACTATTATTCATTTTTGAATTATTCATTTATTGTTATTATTCATTTATATAACTTAGTTATATATATGAATATATAATATTCATATGTTAATATGTTATATAATTTTTCATATTAATATGGTAAAAGGCTAGATAACAAAGTTTGTTTTTTTCTTACTTATCTTACCTTATTCTTCCAACATTTGGAAAAAGTGGGTGTCCCATGAAACCTACTGTAGTTAAGGGTTAAGGAGGGTATGTCTGAGTATGACTGTATTGTGACTTTGTGGAATACTGAACAGAGAACGTTTCCTAGAGAAAATAAAACCAGAGCGGCATTATCAATGGTTTGATGTTTCTGGTTCTTGTGGAAATGTTACTTATATTTTCTAAATCAAAGTCCAGAAATATTAATCTGAAACCTTTTACATGCAGGGATACAAAATTCTGAACGCACATTCTTGGGGTCAGGTTTACCTTAAAATAAGCTACCCCGTAGTGGCTGAACATCCAACCTCTAGCTAAGTTTCCTTTGAAACTAATAGTTTACATTAGATGTAGATATTTGTCAAAACACATTTTTAAACTGGTGCGTAGACAGCTCTGTTATCAATAGTAGCAAAATCACTTCATTAAGAAATTCTCTGTTCCGCGCACAATAAAACAAACGCAATATAAATTATGGAAATAAACGAGAGAAAAATCAATCGAGTGGTTATGAAAAGAGGCCGCCGTGTTACAGGCACAGAGAAGGAAATGAAAGCCACAGTTGGAAGTGAACCACCGCCTTTCTGCCTCTGCTCACACCGCACCCCAGTCTGAGGCTCGTGCCTGCCCCACATAGCCGATCAATACTCCCCGTGAACTTTAACGTGGGCTCTCACACAGCTTCCTCCGAGGATGTGCAAGATAGGGATTGACTGTTCATGTCTCTAAGTGCTCTTATCACTTCTACTTCTCTTGTGTCACATATCACATCTACCTTACAGTAGCTTTGTACATTTTTCTATCAGCTTGCTTAGATTGCTATCTCTAGGAGGGAGACCTTTGAATTTTTCATCGTTTTGTTCCCTCAGTCCTGAGCGAGGCACTTTGACCACAGTGGGTCCTTCAACAGCACTGGTTGAATAAGTGAATGATAAGGAAGAATTGAATAGATAGGACTTGCTCATGAGCCATTTTAAATGCGTGAACAAGCTGGGGGACTTGCTTTCAAGTCTTTGAAATGATACGTGGTGTGTGACATGCCTCTCCATTCCTTATCCCTCACAGAGCAGATGCTTAACTCCGTGTGGGGAGGAGATCATGAATTAGGTTTCTAAACGGTTTTTAAAACTTAACACTAATAACAAGGAAATAATATATCTTAACTTGTGTGCACGGTATATATTTAAACGCAATTTTTTACAGGCAGATAATAATAAACACAGTCAAGTGAAGGAAGTTCACAGGTTGGCTGGTAGTCTTTGAATCTTCCTATTGAGTCAGATTTATGAGAGTATTAGCATGATGTTAATGCATTTTAAAAAGATTTCATTGCTGTTCTATAATCCCACATCTATTTAGGTTTTAAAGAAAGATCTGTAACAGTAAAAAAAATACTGTAAAATCATTGTGTTGTATTATTATGTATAATGCATGGAATGCACCAAGTTTATGAAAGTTTGGTGGGTGTGCTACAAATGTATGAACAACATGGTGCAAACATCCCGGAATTTAAAAAAGCCAGTATCACATGTGTATGAGAGCAAAATGGAACTGATTCTAGAAAGATCAGAGCTGTCATGTAAAATGAAAAGATGTGTCTCTTTATGAAATCTTTACATTTTCTCTTGAACTTATTTTACTCAGCAGATATTTGGGAAATATTACATGCTGTTCTTTGTAATTATATTTGTCAAATTACTAGCAAAGAAAATAAAATGTGAAGGAATGGACTTCTACCTTTCTCTTTTCTTAGGGAATGGCAATTGTTTAGTCAAATTTTATGAATAACACTTTGTTACTCATGAGTGGATATTTATTAGTAGCTCAAAATTAGCATAAATAGGGAATACATTTTCTTTTCACAATCAAAGAAAACATACTTTCTTTGTCTGAGTTCACTCCTATAAATGCAAATATTTATGTTAATAATATGAGATTTAGTCTTAAAATCATTAATCAGTAAGACAAATATCAAATGAAGTCAAGAGAATAAATACAAAAAAGCACAAGTGTTTTGACATAAATTGTTAGAAAATGATTACATCAAAGGGAAGTAGATGCTGCTTACATATATCTTTAATGATGTTTATATTTCCATGTCCTCAATGAAGAAAATTTTAAAAGAGAAGAGAAATAAGAGAAAATGTGATAAAAATTGAAAATTCCGAGAATGTGACAGAGAAAGATGGAAATGGCCTTGTATTTTATATCATTGGTAGTGTTTCTCTTACAGAACCCACAGTGAGAACAATATCCAATGGATTCACTCAGCACTTCATAACTATTTGTGCTCCTGTTATTTTGTTAGTTTTGAAAGTTTATTCAAGTGTCCATTAATTTTTTTGAAGTTTTATTTATTTATTTTGAAAGAGAACAAGTGAGCACGAGTGGGGGAGGGGCAGAGAGAGAACCCCAAGCAGTTTCCACACCTCCAGCACAGAGTCCCATGTGGGGCTCCAACTCAGAAACCATCAGATCAGGACATGATCTGAAATCGAGAGTCTGACACTTAACTGACCAAGCCACCCAGACGCCCCAAGTTTCTATTAATTTTTGACACCCAATCTTCTTCCTTGAAACTCATATCCAATCCCCTTGAGTTTTAACCTCTGAGTTCACATCTGACCACTCATTTCTTCCTTTAATGATAAAAGACAAGCTATCTTTGAGTTTACTTTTCATATTTTGGGTTCATTGCTTTTGTTTCAGTATAACTTTGACTACACATATGTAAACAAGTGCCATCCATTTTGTAATTAATTTCAAAGGTGTGTTTTTGGAAGAAATCCACATGGAAATTCTGGCTTCATGGCTTTCTATCTATTAAAAAGTAGATGGATATGTCTGCTCTCAGTATTTTTGACTGTTTAGTAAATTATTGAATAAGAAAAGGACATTTTGAGCACTTCCATAATTAGGAAGAATGCTAATCTTATTTCCTAAGTCCCTTTTATGTTCCTCTGTCTTAATGTGTCTCCTCCCGCAAAGGAGGCATGTGTGTGCATGCGTGCCTGTGCGCGCGCACACAGACACACATGCACACTACATATAAAAATTAGTGTTAAAGGGCTTATGTAAACAATGCCATATCTCAGAGTGAAGGCTGAGAGACTGATTCATGTATTTGCCCATGAAGCCACATTAACAAATAATTAAAGAAGTAGAAAACATGCAAAGATTTAGGGAAGATATTTTTTTTTTTACAAATAGTTTATTGTCAAATNAGGGAAGATATTTTTAACTGAAATGGAAGTGGCTTTTTCTCAATTTAGAAGAAATGTTTTCCAAAATTAAAAAAATTCATTTTCCACTGGCTTTGGGCTGAGCAGTAAAAGATTTTATCTTACACCTCTGTTATTCAATATTTTCCAGACAGTCAATAAGACAAAAGCAAATTATATGTCTTTATTTTCCTTTTTTTCAGAATTGCCTGTGAGCTTAAAGGAAAATCATCATAAGATGTCTAAAATGATTTATATAAAATCACTGAACAAAAATCTATCATAAGCCCTGGCAATAACAAGACAGAATGTATAGTAATGCAAAGAAAGTTCTCATTCAAGCTATCACTGAAATTATTTTTATACTTTTCACACTAAATTATAATAATTTCTTTGACATTCTGGGAAAATATGACTACATTTGGGGCACCTGGGTGGCTTAGTCGGTTGAGCGGCCAACTTCAGCTTGGTCGTGATCTCATGGTTGTGAGTTTAAGCCCCGCATCGGGCTCTATGCTGACAGCTCAGAGCCTGGAGCCTGTTTCAGGTTCTGTGTCTCCTTCTCTCTGCCCCTTCCCTCCTCGTGCTCTGTCTCTTTCTCTATCTCTCAAAAAATAAATAAGTGTATAAAAATTCATATGAATACATTTAACATACACAACTCTAAAACCCATCGTATCTTTGTAAATGTTAAAAAATGAAGTATCTATCGTAGATATAAGGGATTAAATTGCTTTCTATTTTGGACTTAAAATAATGGTGTATATGCAGAATTCATCTACAAAGGAAATAGTGTGCACCAAAATAAACTTCAAAATCAAGAAATTTTTCTTTTTAATTTTTTAATGTTTCTTTATTTTTGAGAGGCAGAGAGACAGAGCTTGAGCAGGGGAGGGGCAGATAGAAAGGGTGACACAGAATCCAAAGTGGGCTCTGGGCTCTAAGCTGTCAGCACAGAGCCTGATGTGGGGCTTGAACCCATAAACTGTGAGATCATGACCTGAGCCTAAGTCATGCTTAACTAATTGAGCCACCCAGGTGCCCCAAGAAAATTTTGTCTTTTTAATGTAAACTTTGTCCAATCCCTTTCTGAGACCCATTGTGGCAAGGTCTTTGATGTCTAAGACTCCAGTCATTTAGTTGATTGTAAAGTGATAACAGCCAAAAGCACCCAGTAATATCCAAGGTGAGAACACAAGGTAGTGAAAGACGTAGTTTTCCTTTCTCTATTTTTCCTTTTAGGTTGAGTTTATCACAAGGAATCTAAGAGAACCAGACATGAGAGGGGTGGGTCATTTCTGCTGCTTAGTGACTGGTCCAAAAGAAAGGGCTTTTATTTTTCTATGTTCTCACAAAGGTTTGGGTTCACAGTAATTATTTCCATGAGGTAAAGGTAAGAAAAAGTGTCAGAAATGAATACATTTTATAAGTAACTACTTGTGGAACTTCTGTATCTTTTCTTGGTTCCCTTTTATTTTGGGTCCTTTGCAAAATATATCGGCAGAAAGAGAGGGGAAAGAGTTCGAGGTTATTTAAAATGCTCATGTTGCAATTAGAAAAAAATGAGGTTCAAAGTTCATATGCTTCTCCAGGGATAAGAAATGATTTTAATAAATTCCTGAAGAACTGAAAATGTCTCCAAGGCATACAATGTGTCCTACTTCCTCCAAATCCATTATTTTCTCTCTGATCAGCATGTAAAACAATTAATTACTACTCTCACATCTAACAGAAATGCCCTGTTTCTGCATTTCACCAGACTGAAATACCAGACAAAATGAGATTCTGGACTGAGCGGTAGAAACGACCAAGCAAATTCAATCCAATTATGCCTCTGCTTTCCATCTCCTAAATAACCACAAGTAAATAAATAAATAAAACACTCACCTCTGCCCCCTAAGAATGGGTAAGGAAATAATATGCCTATTAGTCTCCTTGAAAGCACTGCCACTATAAAACATATGGATCAATCCATTCTGGGCTTTTCCTTTGGGATAGGGATCTGTTCATAAAAGTGCATTTAAATACTCCCTTCTGTATATAACTCTTAAAATCTTGTCTCCCTGTACTCCCCACCCCCGCATCCATACCCACACACATTCAATGAGGTTGAGTCTCAATAGGCAAGTAAGAAATGAAAGTTTTAATACAATCTAACAAGATGCCTTCATGCAAAGGTTAAAAGAAATGTTTTGCATTTCCTCAAAATCCATTTATCAAAAGGCATGCTTTTAAAAATACCATAGGAGATCTATTAAAAGATGATTGATGTATTGTCTTGCAGTTGCATAGGCTCAAAGCATTTCCTTTTATACAACTGACACATTACCCAAAGGGCTGTAGGTTTAGTAAAAGGAAACACAAATTTTTAGCCTCTTGCCAGGTAGTGGCAAATAATGGCTTCATAGCTTATGGGCTTTCATGCACCAGCAATAGTAACTGTCATTCACCCACAGATTGTTTCCTCCACCTGAGCCTCCACACACTCACCTCAAGGCTTCTGATGAAAAGCTGCACTAAGTAAACCTGAAAATCCCCCCTAAGCTGGCAAGAAACTCAAAGCAACTAAAAGATGATTCATTGCTCAGAACATCATTTTTTATTTACAAGAGACTGGAGAGCCATGGCTGCAACCATGGCTGTGAGAGAGAAAAAGAGAGAAGAGGAAGAGCAGATTATATGAGGTCAGAACTCCCTTCTTTCTTCCTTAACAATTTTCCTAGGGGTAGATGTTTGATTATATCTTAGTGGAATAAAAGTCTGACTTCGTTGTCAGATGCCTCATTGCTGACAGAGTCTAACCGTACCCCCACCCCCACCCCAGCCCTTTGTGTCCTACTTCTGGGCAGCACAAGATGTAGCCTGAGTGCTCTGTATTAGGCTTCATTTTCTCATCCCCTAGGTCCATCCTATATCCACAAACTGGGTCTTCTCGATCACCGATTTCAGACAAACTTGAGAGGCCTGCCTTATTTTTCCCAGAAGCCTCATTATGTGAGTAAGAAACCCTTTTGTACGCTTGCTCTGTGTGTGGCTTCATCAGTTTTATTATCTTAACCAAATTTTGAGTGGGAGCCCATCCTGTTTCCTCAAGCGGTACACGAGATTTCATCAGATAGTTTAAAATGTAGTAAATTAATTTTATCTAAATTGTATAGAATACAAATGTAAGGTATCAATCAAATTTTAAATCAATAAAATCCTGTCTGAAGCATTCTCTGGAGCCTAAAACCTAATTTTAAAATATTGCACAGATTACTATATAATTTTGTGCATAAACTGAAGCAAATGTTCTTCTAAGAGAACAGGTGTGACCTTATAAAAAGGAAGCTACTCACAGTTACATGTAAGCAGTGATTTTGAAATAGAGAGTAGAAATAGACAAGACTTCACAAAGTTTGCAAAACAGTCATAAATCAGCCCAATCCATGATTGAGCCAAACCCCTGAGAGGAAAAAAAAATCTGTTCTGTAAGAACATAATCTTTTCCAGAGCCTAAATTGCGTATACATTCTTTCATACACATAGTCTAACATATAATCAAATAGTTACCCACAACATCAGATGATGAAATGAGATAACTAAAGATTAAGTTAAAAAAAATCAGTCAGAGTCACTGGAAATTTCAGCTACTAGTTATTAGATATAGATAAATTGAGGTAAATATATTCAGGAAAACAGAGAACAGTCTAACATTTAGGTAGATTTTGGAAGAAAAGTCACATGGAACTATTCAAACTAGAAAGTTCAGAAGTTAAATGAAAAAAAATAAATGGAATTGACAAAATATTAGGTCTAGCTGAAGAGAAAGTTAGTGAACTCAAAAGCAGATCTATAGAACTTACCTGGAAGAGGAATAGAGAGGGAGAGGAAAATTCTAGAACAATGTTGAGAGAATCAAGGTGTAATGAATATGTCCTTCAAGTCTTAAAAGGAAAAGAGAAAGAGAATGGGGGAAGAAACAGTATTTGGAAAGTTAATTGCTAAATGTTTCTGAAAATGAATGAAAGACTTTAATCTTCAGATACAAAGTGTCATAAGTTTCATTGGGATAACCGGAAAGACTGTCTGGTAAATGTTTTCAAAACTAGTGACAAGAAGAAAACTGAAAAGAACTATGAGGAAAAGGAACGTATTGTGTTCACATGTATGATGATGGAATAAAATTCCACCAAGAATTATAGAAACTATAAGAGAATGGAATGTCATTTTCAAGGTGCTGAATGTAAATCTGTGCTAATCTAAAATGGGGCAAAACTGTCTTTCAAAAATGAAGGCATAATAAAGTAATTTTCAGAAAATAGAACAGAGGGTATTTCTCTCTAACAAAGCCATTGGAAGAAGAATGTATAAGGGGATTCTCAAGATACAATGAAAATCATCTATATGGCACAGAAGAAATGCATGAAGAAAAGAGGGACATCAAAAGGATAAAAATGTGAGGAAGTTAAAATGAATGTAAATAGTGAGGATTCATTGTTAAATATTACATGCTAAGAGAATGAAAATACATGAAAATGGTAGAAGGGAAATTTGGAAGGTGATAAATGGATCTGACATTCCTTAAAGTCCATACATTGTCAATAAATGAAAAAAGACTCCATTGTAACAAATTTTAGTATGTCAAAAACGACTTCCATTATGGGGGAAAAAGTGCAAACTTACTCCACTTTATTCTGCAAATTATACCTAAAAAATCATGACAAAACACATAAAACAACTCTCAGAACATTCTGAAAAATAAAAGAAAAACACCCAGACTGGCTAAAAATCTAAGTATTTGAGGTGTGAAACACTGGCGAATTGTTTTGTTTTGTTTCACTTCTTATAGATGCTCCCCTAAGTGATAGAACTTCTCATAACCTACTAAATGATAGCAGGTAGAATTTATGACCTTCCCATCAGGCCTGCAGACAAGAAGAACGTGAAGTGGATCTCCACTGAGTATCTCCAGTCCAGACTAAGAGCAAATGATCTTTACCACCCTGGCCCCCAACTAGACATCAGTGAAGGATCACAGAGAGAAGGTAGCGGGACAAATTGAAGTACTGGACTCACTCCAATTTTCCCTACAGGTGAAACTAACCAGTATCAACAGAGCCAAATCTCTGAGCATGGAACTCTATTGTGGAATGTTGCCAAAGTGTAATACAGGCTGTATACGGCAGAATATCACTGCAAAGACTTAGAAAGCTGTTATCAACATTCAAATCACAGCCCAAAGTGACATGCACTCTGAACATAAATGGGCTGATGGCCCACCAAAGTAGAAAATGTAACAACATGAATGGAGCTAGAGTGTATCATGCTACATGAAAGAAGTCAGTCAGAGAAAGACAAATATGGCACGATTTCACTCATATGCGGAATTTAAGAAACAAAACAGATGAACATAGGAGAAAAGAAGGAAAAACAAGATCAAAACAGAGAAGGAGACAGACCATAAGGGACTCTTAAATACAGAGAAGAAGCTGAGGGTTAATAGACGGAAGTGAGTAGGGGATGGGCTAAACGGGTGATGGGCATTAAAGAGGGGACTTGGGATGAGCACTGGATATTATATGTAAGTGATGAATCACTAAATTCTACTCCTGAAACCATTTTACAATATATGCCATGTCTGTCAAATATATAGAAGTTAAATAAAAATACAGACAAGAAAAATGAAAACAAGACAATTTATATAAGAACTATTGTCTCCTAAGATAGTTTTGAAAATGTCCAGGATTAAAAATATATATATATTGGCATTGTAAGGACCAGGGAAACCTAAAGTCCAGTGATAAAAGACAACCAACAGGACTCAAGACAAAGACATCACAAGTATTTGATAAGATCTTTAAAGCAACTGTCATAAAAAATGCTATGATAAGCAATTATCAAACTCTTGAAACATATGAAAAATTGAAAAAAATGTTTATATTTGCAAAGCAAGAAAATATAGAGAAGAGCCACATGGAAACTTCAGATCTCACAAATACAAAATTCACCGTATGGGCTCAAATAAGAAACCGCATATGACAGAGGAAAGAAACAGTGAATTTAGAGTGGATCCATAGATTTTGTCAACTTTGAACAACAGAGAAGCTAAGAAAAACAAACTGCAGGAGTCTATGGGACTGTATATACAGGTAATCATCAAAGTCCCAGAAGGACTAGAGAGTTACGTGTGGAGTTTGAAATTTACCTATAAAAGTAATAAGTGTACACTTCCCAAATTTATCAAGAGACATAAACATAGAGATTCAAGAAACTCAGTGATCGTCAAAGGTGAGAAACCTTAAAGAGTCTACAGCCAGATGCGTCATGCATTTGGATTTCTGAGAAGTAAATACAAGGACCTTTAGAACAGTGCGAGGGAAGTGATGAATTACTTTCAAGCAAACAGAGATTCAAGTGGGAGAAGGAAGATTCCAATATTCATATAAGAAGGTGGCACAACCTTTCCTAGAAGTCAGAAGAAAGTGGCACAATGTATTTAAAATAGGGAAAGAAAAGGACAGGCAATCCCAGATTTCACAGACAGTGAAAATAAGGGCCTTCCACAAAGACCTTTCCAATTGCAGGATAACTCAGATATTTCAACACTAGCAGACCTGACCCAAAAGAATCAGTGAAAGTAATTCTTCATACATGAAGAAATTATCACATGAGAAAACTTAGAATATGGAGAGTGAAATAATATGAATGATAGATAATTCTCCTTTTGTGATTTTCAATTCCCTTTGATGGCTGAAGGCTAAAATTACAACCTTCACTGATAAGGTTTATGGTGTAGATAGAGGCATATTGGCTGCCACTATATTACTTGGAAGCAGGATTATGAAAACTGAATGGTAGTTCCTCCTGAAATGGTAAAATATTAATATTAGTAGACTGATATTTGTGCTGTATGTGTGTATACTGTATATCATTAAACTACTAAAAAGTTATACAAAAGTATACTTAAAACCATAATAGAAGAAGCAAAAGGAATACAAAAATCTTCAAGTTGCCCCAAACAAAACAAAGAGAGAGGAAACCTTTAATCTGATCTTTTAAAAAAAAAATTTTAATGTTTTATTTATTTCTGAGAGAGAGAGAGAGAGAGAGAGAGAGAGCATGAGCACTGGAGTGTCAGAGACAATGGGAGACACAGAATCTGAAGCAGGCTTCAGGCTCTGAACTAGCTGTCAGCACACAGCCCAAGACAGGGCTCAAACCCATGAACTGCGAGGTTGTGACCTGAGCCAAAGATGGATGCTTAACTGACTGAGCCACCCAGGAGCCCCATATCTGATCTTTTAAATACAAAGATTGGTTTGGGCACCGGAGTGGTTCAGTCAGTTAAACATCCGACTTCGGCTCCGGTCACAACCTCGTGGTTCCTGGGTTCGAGCCCCGTGTTGGGCTCTGTGCTGATAGCTCAGAGCCTGGAACATGCTTCAGATTCTGTCTGTACCTCCCTCTGTCTCTGATCTTCCCCTGCTCACACTTTGTCTCTCTCTCTCTTTATCACAAATAAATAAACATTAAAAATAAATAAATAAAAAGATTGTTCCATCATGATCTGGGCATGGAACTGCATCCCAAACACCTGGATAGGCACTCCCGCTCAGCCACTTATCTTCTCTATGACTTGGGGCAAATTACTTCAGCTTTCTGTACCTACGTTTTCTCATCTGTCATTGGAGATTATGTAATATCTTCATTGTGAATTGAAACAAGTGCTTAGAACAGTGTCTGGAACACAGGAAGTGCTATCAAATGACAATGATTATAACTCTACTGCCATTGGAAGTAGGAATGACCACGAAGGGCAGCACCAGCTGTTTTTAATCCCTTACTTTATATAAGGACTGTCATTCCAACAGAGCTTATCACTCCCTGCAGCTTGGGGTAAGATCGCCTTTTCAATAGTTGTTTTTCTTCCCACTAGAAAAGACATTGGCAGAACTTCTCAAAATTTGAGATTGTATTTTCACCATCCCTCTTGTAATATTGCTTTTAGTTTTTGCCATGTTGACTTTATAACATCCATACATCTCTGTATTAAAGTCATAGAAAAAAGAAAACCAATGGTGTTGATCAATAATATCTTTCTGAATATTTGTAATATTAATTTATATGTAAGTATTGCTACAGGAAAATGAATCTCACAATAAAAACCTATAACAAACTTTTCTTGTATATGTACTCTTTCTGAAGCATCACATATCTTATTTAAGTCTTATTTTATTTATTTTGAGTGAAATAGAGTATGTTTGTGTACAAGCAAAGGAGGGACAGAGAGAGAGAGGAAGAGAGAATTTCAAGTAGGTACCATACTGTCAGTGCAGAGCCTGATGTGGGGATCAGACTCATAAACCATGAGATCATGACCTGAGCCAAAGTCAAGAGTCAGAGGCTTATCCAACTCTGATCCCATTTTATTTTCTTACTCTATTAATTATGCTTTATTTAAAAACAACAGTTGGGTGCCCTAGATTTTGTAATGTACAATTAAAATTTTTTTTTAAAGTCTGTTTATTTTTGTGATAGAAAGAAAGACAGAACATGAGCAGGGGAGGGTCAGAGAGAGAGGGTGGCTGAAGCAGGCTCCAGGCTCTAAGATGTCAACACAGAGCCCAACATGGGGCTCAAGATTACAAACTATGAGATCATGACCTGAGCTGAAGTTGGATGCTTAACCGACTGAGGCCCCTTGAAGTCTATCTTCAGATAAGGATTTTGCTTTGGTTGTAGCTCAGATCTCTTATAATAGAGTATTCCAATTACTCTTTCTTGTGCCTATGACATTGCTGTCATTATTCCACTTTTTGTACAATGTAGTCACTGAATATCTTACGACTACTATTGCTTGAAAGGGTCAGTATCATTTAGACCATTTAAGAGGAGGAAAGATGGGGGCACCTGGGTGGCTTAGTCGGTTAAGCGTCCGACTTTCGCTTAGGTCATGATCTCGCGGTTCGTGGGTTTGAGCCCCGCGTCAGGCTCTGTGCCGACTGCCAGCTCAGAGCCTGGAGCCTGTTTCAGTCTGTGGCTCCCTCTCTCTCTGACCCTCCCCTGTTCACGCTGTCTCTCTCTCTCCTAGAAATAAGTAAAACATTAAAAAAAAAAATTTAAAAAAAAAAAGAGGAGGAAAGATAGATGTTAGTCCATTTGAATGGTTTTCATTTCTTTATGTAGACTCAAGATAATGAATTATATCATTTTTCTTTTACCTGAGGCACCTCTTTAAACATTTTTGCAGAGAAATTCTGCTGGTAACTAATTCAGTTTGTATTTGTCTGCAAGAGTCACTAGTTTTTGTTTGTTTTTCACTTTTTTTATGTAGGCTCCACACCCAGTGTGGATCCCAAAGTGGGGCTTGAACTCGTGACCTTGAGATCAAGACATGAGGTGAGATCTAGAGTCAGATGCTTAGCTGACTGAGCCACCCAGGCACCCCTGTTTTTCACTTTTGAGGAATAGTTTTGTAGGGTATATAATTCTAGATTTTTTGGAGAGAAAGAAAGGAAGGGAAAAAGAGAGAGAGAAAGAGATTTAATAAGGATTGGCTCACATCGTTATGGAGGTTGAGAAGTCTTACGATCTGCCATCTTCAAACTGGAGAAACAAGAGAGCTGGTGGTATAGTTCAATCTGAGTCTAAAGGCTGGAGGAGCTGGTTACTGATGGTGTAAGGCCTGATCTGAGTATGCAAGTCCAATACCCAGAGCACCTGTGTCAGAATGTAGGAGACGATGGATGTCTCAGTTCCAGTAGAGAGTGTGAATTCACCCTTCCTCCACCTTCCCATTCTATTTTAGTGCTTAACAGATTGGATGGTGCCCACCCACACTGGGAAGGGCCACAGGTTTTACTCGTGTCACCAATTCTAATGTCAATATCTTTTAGGGGCGCCTGGATGGCTCAGTCGGTTGAGCATCCGACTTCCTCTCAGGTCATGATCTTACGGTTCGTGGGTTCAAGCCCCGCGTTGGGTTGGGCTCTGTGCTGACGCCAGCTCAGAGCCTGGAGCCTGCTTCAGATTCTGTATCTCCATCTCTCTCTGACCCTCCCCTGCTCACATCTCTCTCTCTCTCTTTCTCTCTCAGAAACAAATTAAAAAAAAAAAACATTAAAAAAATATCTTTTAAAAACATCCTCATAAACACAAGTCGAAATCATGTTTTGCCAGCCCTCTGGGTATACGTTCATCCAGTGACGTTGGCGCATAGAACTAAATATCACAATTTCCAAATCTTTTTAAAATGGCCAAAACAGCTGGATTTTTTAGCCATTTAGACTCTGCTTTCTCTGCATACTCCACTGAACCTCAACCAGTATCTGTTGACCATTGATTTAAAAAAAAAAAAAAAAAGTGTTAGATGCCAGGCTGCCAGGCCCTTTGGACAAGGTGACTTCCCCCCATGCTACTACGCAACATCACCTTGACCACGTAAACCCTCCCTTTTATCTCCTTCTTTTCTGGGATTTCCCTTGCTCCTTTCCCATAAATTCTTCATACTGTGAGAAGCTTCTCCTCTCATGCAGCTGTGGCCAGGAGATTCCCAAATAAGACCTGTTGTGTGTTATAATGTTGCCCCATAGTCACATCTTTTTCATTGATTACATCCAAAATCTCTTTAGCTCCCAAGAAGGAGTTGCAATGTTTTCAGTGTTTGCTGTAGCTGTAAGTTTCAGAAGCTTCTCATTCACTCATGGTCCTTGTTTTTGTCTTCTTTCTTGAATTTGGGCTTCACTAAATAATTCATCTCAGAGAGAGTCTTGCAACTTCAGCTTTAATCCACTGAAGAAATTTGGTGTGGACCTAAGGTGGAAATTCTAGCATTTAGTGAGCCTGTACCTTGGGAATGTGACTTTTACCTGTTTCTCTATTGGTGAAACTATGGTTTCTGCCCCTATTTCCTTCTCTGCCTGTAGTATCCCCAACCTATCACTTGAATCCCTTCCCTTATTGATTATATCCTCTACCCTTAGGTGAGATAGGGAAATTAGAGAGGACTTCAGGAAAAGGAATATTCCTCCTCAATGGGAATCACACCTCAATGATGCCCTTTTCTCTGTGAAGTAGGGAATCTATCTTGGGTCTTCATTCTGAGGACAATGTTGGAGACATGGAGGTGGAGTCCGAGCACGTGTGCAGATCTTGAAGACTTGGCCCAGGACTTGCCCCCACTGATGTTAGTCCACTCAGACTTTAGCTACTCATCAGACTTTACTACCAGTGTTCCTTTTACTTCTGGCTCCAAAACTTTCTGTTCCAAGTCAGAAGATCTTGGCCATGTCTTTGGATATGCCTCTCTTTACACATTTTGGCAGTTTGCCCTACAAACTCAGTCTTTGATGGGTACCAAAGAAGTCATTGATTTTCTGTTCATCTGGGTTTTTTTTTGTTTTTTTTTTTATCTTGTTGTGATTACAGGAGTGATAATTTTGAAGCTTTTTACATGGAGCTCAGAGAATCTGACTTTTAAAGTTACTTTTCAGTTTAAACATCATAATCTCTATTTTCTCTGATTTCTTTTTGTTTTCTCTTTTCTCAGGGGCAATAATCTTCAACTTTAAGTTCTGTTTTCAATGGAAAAAACTGTATGTAAACTGAGAATAGGGTGATAACTACATATTTTATAAAAAGAACAGGTAATATAATATAATATTTCTATTGTATAATGTTACTACTCTCAGGAAATACCTGATGGATAAGAGATATAGAATAATAAATATACTCATGCATCAATACTGTTTGCTATTGATAATTATGGTTCTGGAAATCATTCTGAGGAGAAGTCAGGAAAAGACAGTCTTAAGAATTTTAAGGATTTCAAAATTTTATAATTAAAAATTTTTAATGTTTTATCTGTTTCTAAGAGAGAGAGAGAGAGAGAGAGGCAGTGTGAGCAGACAAGGGGCAGACAGAGAGAGAGAGAGACAGAGAATCCAAAGCAGGCTCCAGGCTCCAAGCTAGCTGTCAGCACAGAGCCCAACACGGGGCTCGAACCCACGAACTGTGAGATCATGACCTGAGCCGAAGTTGGACGCTTAATCGACTGAGCCATGAGGTGCCCCTTAAATTTTAAGAATTTATAATTAAAGGAAATTTTTAATGAGAGAAAAATATATAAGCACTAATATATAGTTAGTGTCAGCAGAGAGGTGATCACTTTAAGTCCTGGGTACATATAATTATTCCATGGGCAGAAAATCTTTTCCATCAAATAATGCATTTTGGTTAAAGAATGAGAACACAACTCATCAAAATACAACCTCTACCAAACTTTCTTGGTAGAGTTAGCACTCATGTCTTTTGAATAAAGAAAAATCAAACAGCCAGAATGTATAAAAAACACATATCTGCCAAGTATTCAGCTATAAATTGCTAGAAACCTCTTGCAGAGTCCAAAAACCCTTTGTAACAACTCTTTGTTAATGTCAACTTTCTGCAAAGCAAGTATATTTTACCTAAAATCCAGGTGAGGAAATATGGGTATGGCTTCCACTAGATTATTAGGACAAAATCTGTATCTCAAGGAATGTTAATTCTATTTGGATGAAGAGCCAAGAAAACATGAACACATAGCACCCAAGATTAATGACCTTTATATGAATTAATTGAAAGTTACTTTACTTAAAGAATTTAAAAGTAACTTCTGGGGACCCTGGGTGGCTTAGTCAGTTAAGCGTCTGACTCTTAATTTGGGCTCAGGTCATGATCTCACGGTTCATGAGTTTGAGCCTCGTGTTCAGCTGCGTGCTGACAGTGTAGAGCCTGCTTGGGATTCTCTCTCTCCCTCTCTCTGCCCTTTCCCCACTTTCTCTCTTTCTTTCTCTCTCATAAATAGATAAACTTAATTTTAAAAAGAAATTAAAAGTAACTCCTTTATGGAAAACATGAATGTGTACAAAAGTTTCTGAAGAAAATTTTTAAAAGGTGGCTACTTTGGGTATTATTTAAATTAAATATTTTGATTCTTATTTTATTTCTTGAGAGTTTATTAAGTGCTTGGTATGGAATGGTGATCTTATGACTGTTCTAATGGCAACCTTGTGCTATTTCATCCAGTGACAATGGTATCTTCTAATTTGTTTGTTACTGAGCCCTTTTAGAAATAGTCAGTGAAATTGGTTTCTACTCTGCAACCACTACCTAGTTAAAAATACAACTTAAAAGTTAGGAGGCAGACACCCTCTAAAAGGTCTTCAGAACTATTAATATAGAAGGGATATTAATAATAGCAATTTCTGTCACTTATCATGTACTGAATACAGGGAAGAAATTGTGCTTTCAATTCAGTACCTTATGTAGACGTTATGATGGACTGGCACACTTCATACTGCTCAGAGTTGGTATCTCTGACAACAGGTGAGTCATCTAAAGTCAGTTAGCTGAGGAATACAGGATGTGAAGTTTAACATCTAAATATGTATCAAACTCCAGATTCTTTTCTTAACCAAAATGTTATGCTGCCATTTGGGGGAAATGAAAGGAAAACCTGGCAGTATTTTTTTTTAATTGTTTTATTAAAAAATTAATGTGTATTTATTTTTGACATGTTTATTTGCATACTCTTGAGAAACCTCAGAGTTTTATTGTGGCAAAAAAACACCACAATACATACTAAGAATTGTCTGCTAATTCAATATACTTAATTTGAGAGAGGAACAAATGACAAATGACAGTAACAGAAATATCCTAGGAAATTTCTAGAGAATTTCNAAACTTCCCAGCCTTGAATGAAGATAGTATGTGGGGCAGTCACATATTTAGTTAAAGATGGGCAGGGAAGGCACTTTATTTGTGCATGAGTAGCTAATTTCCTCAGGTTGAGTGCTTTTTTCTCTTCCACATATTGTCATCAACCAGGGTGGAACTCTCTCTGGCCCAAGACTGTGTACCTTCTGTTCTCACCAGGAGGCACACACTCTTTCTGGTTGATGCCTGTCTCAAACTGATAGACTATACAGGCTTTTTAGGATCAGTTTCCTGATCTATTTGTAGACCTTGACTCTGGGTCACTTTCTTCGTGGCATCCACCATGTCTGGCCCTAAACTCTCCTGTGTCTTTGACTTCCGATAGCAGCATTGCCGTGCAGTATTCTCGAGTTGTGGTTTTCCTTCTTCAAGCTAACCCTGTGTTTCTTCCATTTTTCAGTGACTCCTCTTAGCTTTGCTGTACCAGGGACTTTCTATGTTTTCCACCTAGCCCCCCACAATTACATATGTATGCTACCATTCCCAGGTTTGGAGCAGATCCTAGTGATGACCCCCCCCTCACTCAACCATCCGCTCTTTTCCGCCTGATTAATTCCCATGCCTCCTTTCAAGATTCACGGGAGCTGTGATGTATTTTGAAATCTGCTTAATTAATTTCTGATACTCAGTGCTTTTCCTGCACTCTGTTTATCTCTATTAACTCTGTTATCACTTTATAATAAAACCACTTCTCCTTGTCTGCTTTGAGCTTCTGGTTCAGAGGATGTAGTCATTTGTCTTCTCATCTAAAGCCCAGTCTGGAATACAAAATTGTTATCAATAAATATCGTTTGAACTTTTAATACCAGAAAGATTGAACATGAAATGTTGAAACAATTAACATTTATTCTATTAAAAGATTAATTGAAGTAAAATGATTGTTGTCCATAATACTTTAATATTCATATTTTAAATGCTTTGCAGTTGAATATTTTAATTATAAAATAAGTAGTGATGGGTAAATAAAATTTGACTGTTTGCCCTGGAACTAATTGAAGTAAATGTCTAGAGTCCTTTAATGTTATAAAACTTTCAGCAAAAGCTATTTTATCTTGTGATTTAGATTTACTCTTACAAGTAAAGAAAAAACAAACTAACTTACCAATCTTTCCCTTCCCAAAGGGACAATTAAAGTGCAGTATATTCAGCAATACTGATAGGAAATATTTTCTTTACAAAGATGTAGTGCAGCAAACACTGGTAATTACCAGTCTGGAGGTGAGTTAGAAAATCACTGATATAATAAGATACAATTGAACTCTACCTTTGGAATAGACATTACTTCAGAACACAAAATCAAAAGCTCTCTGGGCAGAAATAAACAATCAAGTCACAAACACTAAGTTGGAATGTCACACTATCAGAATAAAAGCCTGTGCATTGAGCACACCCTGAAGGTACCATACTGTTTCTTGCTTTGTTTGTGTGTTTTTCCTTGTTGGAACTCTTATTTACTTGTACACTTTTAAGAATTGAATAATCAGATTTTTTTAACCTCTAAATTACATTAGAGTTCTTCTAGTCCTGTCTTTTAATGAGTTGGAAAGCTAAGACGAAAGATCGGCAACAGTAGTAAAGTCCAATTCCAATCCGGCGTCTTCTAGCCCCATCCAGGAGTTTCTCTGTAATCATCTTTAAAGGGAACCTTTAATAGCATCATCACCATCCTTACATATTTCTGTTTACTTTTAAAAATATGCTTAGAAAATATGCTTTTAACAAATACTGATCCAAACACTTTAAATACTGCTTTTCCAAGGAGACTGAAAAAAGAGAAATAGAATGCAGAATATATCCCAAAGATCCAGAGTACTTCTTGCATGAAGACAAATGATGGTGTAGATCACTGACCCAGAAAAGGAAGAGTGGGGGTTCTTTGCAACATGGCATAGGGTGCCTTAACTGTAAAGAACCAGATAGCTATCCAAAATGGACTTGTGACAAATGCCAGGAAGATGGGGTTATTGAAGACAAATAAAAGAACATGAGAGTAAAATGAAGAAAGGAAGGACAGACACAAAGCAGAAAAAGGGTAAGGAATTACAAGTAAGTTTACAGCAGAGGTCAGAGACTTATACTCACAATTTTTTTTTTTACCACATTTTTGTTCTCATGTGAGAATGTAAGCATTTTACTTAAATTTGCTGCTTGCAAAAGTCCATAGAAAGTTGGTTTTACGTCTTTAAGCATCTTGAAAAATGGCAAGTTTTTTGTTCAAAATTGTACTGAAATAAAATAGAAAAATGTTATGTAACAAAAATAAATGAATAAAAATATACGTCATTTTAGGGTCTCTAACGACATGGAACTAATGAACACCAGAGGTCATGCTCTACGCTACTTATCCTATGTGTCCCCTGGATGGAAATCATGGTAATAGACACATATATAATACCTAGATTAACATTGCTCTGCGAGTAATCTGTATATAATGCATAGATGCCACTCTGCAGGTGACTTTTATTTCCATTGCTCTGAATATAAGACGATAGTCTTTTTTTTTTCAATGTTTATTTATTTATTCTGAGAAAGAAAGAGAAAGAGAGATGGGGGTGGGGACAGAGAGAGAGAGAGAGAGAATCCCAAGCAGGTTCCAAGCCGTCACAGCAGTGCCCGATTCAGGGTTCGATCCCACAAACACTGAGATCATGACCTAGGCCAAAATCGAGTCAGAAATGCAACTGAGTGAGCCACCCAGATGCCCCGAAGAGGATAATCTTAGAATCAGGTGGATGTGTTTCCTCAGAGACAGCAATGTAAGCAGAAAACCTAAATATCACCCTAGATATTAAATTGGATTTGTCTTGAAAGTTTTACAACACGGTGAAGTAAAATCCACTGAGGGTTAATGGACACCTGAAACCAATATTTACTTCTACTGGGTGGGCCCGGGACAGAACCAGAGGACTAGAAGCACACACGTGTGCTGTAAGGAACAGGGCAAAGTGTAGCTCATGCTCTGACACATAGCGCTGTGAAGCTGTGCAGCGCTCCACTCCACCATCAGACGTCTTACCAGAGAGTTGGATCAGTATTTTCCAACTGCGGTTAAGTTAACTGAAACTAACAAATGAGTTTAAGATACCAGTAACTATATTTCATTACATTTCATATCAAAACCTTATAACTGAAGAAAGCATCTAAAGATCCATTCATAAAAACATATCCAATAATCGTTACAGCTGCATGGCTTCCTTTGCTGACAGTATTCCTAAAACTGTAAGTCTACTTTTACTTTACTTTGTCTAAAAGCCATGAGGGAAATCAGAGTTAATGTAAGGAAGCCCAACATTTCCCAAACCTTTATTATAAAATAAACTTCAAAGAGTTCAAATATTTGAATGTTGGTTTCCCAGAACTTCCTTCTAAGGCACAGACAAAACTTCAAATAAAAAAAAAGTGTTATTGACATATTTGACTATGTTTAATTATTTAGAAAAATCTCAAAAACTTTGTCCGGTTTAACAAGTATTACCTTCAATGTTTCCTTAGACTAACAATAACTGACAATTCAAAAATGTTGTTAAAACCTGTCTTGCGTGTTTAGAAACTATGCCCCTACACTTTTTATCTCTTCTGATGCTTCATTTGTATTACAGAAGGAATTTTATTAATATTTCACACTGTTTGAATGGAAATGCTCTGTGACTGTCACATGTATTTGACAGACAAAATTCAGTATAGTTTAAATTTTTTGTTTATTTAACTGTAAGTATTATCAGGCAAAGTGTAATTCATCTGTAAAATTTCGATCTCTACTGTTTTGAGGGATGAAGGCATATATCCATCATTCTAATTCTAAGTCCTGGTTTACAGCTAATATAAGGGCTCTACCCACAGATCTAAATGCTCTGTACTGAGGAGATTACGTAAATACCAGCTCTCACTTAGGGACTAAGAGTTGAAGAGGTTGTGCCAAACAGTATACTCTTATTTTTCTTAACAAAATAAATGGATATTTCTTCAAATACAAAGATTGAACATTTTTATATCAGTTTGATAATATATTTATTGATAAACAAGGTACTATATCTATAAGTCTTATAAAAGTTGCTAAAAGAAATTCTTATACCTTAATTTTAAAATCTTTTAAAATTACTAGATATACACCATTCCTTGATGCACTAATTTATTCAATTAACTCTTCTAGCAGATCATTAAAAATCATAGAATTAGGTCCTGCGACATTCATATACTAGGTATTTCCTAGACTATTAGAATGCCACTATTATAATAACTGAGCCTATTTACATGAATTATTCATTCAAATAGTGAAGTTCTTAAGGCAGGAAAAAAATAGTTTTCCGCTTACATTGTCTTCTGCCTTCAGACAAGTGACCTTTGAAAAACAAACAAATCATTTATCTCAAAAGTTATTTTCCAGAGCTAAAACATAACCTTTGTGTTGGAAAGATGTCATAATTAATAGAAGATTTTTAATTTATTTTTTATCCTCAAAATGATGTTGACAAATCAGCGAGTGTGTGTGTGTGTGTGTGTGTGTTTCCATACATGTGTGTATGTACATGTGGGTCTATGCATGGGTCTAGGACAATTTTCTTCAGATTTTTTTCTAAATATGGAGATCTTTCTGGATTTTAGTGGTTCAAGATTTTCTAAATTTGGACAAACTAACCGGTAAAAATTGGTTTCTTTATCCTAGGTATCTACAGAATTAATTGCTATATTTAATTAACACTTATAAATTGCAGGGCTACAAGCAATGCTTACTCAGTATAAAATTAAATGAATGTTAAAGTATAAATCTCTATTTAAATGTAAATTGAATTAAAAATTAACCTCTTAATTGAGGTACTCCTTAAGCTTTGAATTATGCTTTTAAAAGTCTATAGCAAGGTAGAAGTATGCTATACTTAGAAGAATGACCATATTTTATAATAATAAAAAATAAAGTCAATTATACAGTTAAGCCTGGAAAGGTGAAGTCTGTATTTGGAAATGAATCATATTCAGAATATTGAACAGAATATCCAGTGCTATGCTTATATGCTGTAAGCCATGTTAAAAAAAGTTAGGTGACAAGTTTGACTTTTGTGCTAAGAACCAGAAGTTTAAGAAAATTGTAGAACTTTTCCAAACCACACGTTGAAGAATGACAGCTGCATAGACCAGCTATCTTGACAACCATTACAAGTATCCATCCATTATGCTGGATTCTGTCAGTACCTAAGTGATATATGTAACTAAGTCACATATATACATATATATGACATATATATACATACTATGCACATGCAGCCATATGTACATATATAGTTAAAAGAAGAATTTTGTCAAAAAATAATTGCACTGGATGGAGTTAAATAGACAGGGAAGATTTTGTTCAGTACTATCATAATAAAGAGACAGATTGAATTTATTTTTTTTTAATTTTTTTAATTAAAGAGGGAGAAAGAGACAACATGAGCAGGGGAGGGTCAGAGAGAGAGGGAGATACAGAATCTGAAGCAGCTTCAGGCCCTGAGCTAGCTGTTAGCACAGAGCCCGATGCAGGGCTTGAACCCACAAACCTGAGATCATGACCTGAGCCAAATTTGGGTGCTCAACCGACTGAGCCACCCAGGCGTTCCAAGAGACAGATTGAATTTAACTTCACTGAAACAAAAGACAGGAGGTTGATTATACAATGGAGTAAGCTAGTGCCAGAATACTGGAAGGAGGTAGGGAGAAGGTGGTCAATGTGATAAAGTCATCTGTGTTTGCTAATTGGCCTTCACCAAGGCTAGGCTTCTACCCTCCCATAGATTTGGAAGTACGGAGGCCTTATCATTCTTGATGATGACTTTGCAGAGGGATAGCTCTGAGGCCCTGATAAAGCCCTTCCCGGATTGTAAAACTGGTAAGAGGCTGGGAGATGTATACCAAACAAGCAAATAAACAATGTCTAACTGCAAATTTTCTAATATAAATGATCGAGGAAAAGGGAAGTCTGGAGAATAAAGATAGGAAGAAACCACTTCAGTCAAGCTGAGGGGAACATCAAGGCCATCTTGGTCAATAGCTGTGTATATTAATTATGACTGGAAATGTTTATTTCATCACATGAGAGACAGGAGTATTCATAAATATAATGATATCATAGCTCACTGAGTATTTTTCACATTCAAAGTATTATTTGCTGCCAAAATGGAAATTTTTTTTGAAGTATATGATTTGCACTGCCATGCCTCTACTAATTTCCAAAATCATCTAAACTTCAAAATAACTTCTGGACATATCTGGTTGATCGTTCTGTGGGACTTCCCAGTCAATATAGGCAGAACAAAGCTTGTTTTTACTACTGTATTTTGCTACTGTAGTTCCGACATTTTTTACCATTTTGATTAATATCATCACCATCATTACATTAATAAGAATAAAATTGTTTGTGTTCATTGCAGCATGTACATGTTCATCTTCCTTCTCCCTTCAATGCACTCGGTTACCACATTCTATAAATTCTCTTTCCACAATATTTCTAATATATGACATACACTTCTTGGAGTCCATCTTTTCTCTCTTTGTCAAGGAACAAAGTTTTTCTGTGATCTCTTCTGCATTGTTAATTTTTCTTATGTCTTATATTTTGAGGCTGTTTTTTAAATAAATAAAGTTTATACATAAGTGTCCTTTCTTTTAAAAATATTCCCTATACTACATATTTTCCTCAGTTATAGCTCCATTTTTAGGCTCATGTTTGTAGTAAAAGGTTTTGAAAGTGTGTGTTTGTCACCAATATAGAATCCATTTGCTTAATTATACTTTACTTCTCAATCTATTCCAATTTGTCCTGTACTCTTCATATCAGTGTTTAACTGAGACTGATCCTAACATAAGAACGAATCTTTCTTCCTGATTTACACATCTGCTTTCATCACAGAATAGTACCTTTATTCTATTCCACTCAGATTTCAAAAATATCATACATTTAGAGAAATTTTTCCTAAAAACACAAATTTAAAATACCCACTCTATTTCAGTTTCCCATCTCTGGGCAAAATTTAACATTGTATGTCTGTTGAATACTTGTCTCCTATCTCTATATAAGTTGCATACGAGGACTCGTAATGATGAGGTTCATCACTGCAGCCCTAGTATCTAGAAGACGACAGGAAAGTAATCTCTCAACAAATAGCCATTAGGTGAATAATGGACGAAGGATTGAATAAACAGTGTTTTCATCTATTATCAGTAGCAAACAAACCACAACTGCATTTCATGTCTGTTAGACCTACTGACATGTCACAAATTAAGAGACTATCACAGATCAAGTATTATTGAATGTTTACTCAATAATAATAAATACTCATGCATTTCCTGGGGTTGGGGGAAGGAGAAGTCAAGGAAGAAAGTCATGATGTCTTCAACAGTTAATTTCATAAAGTTTTAGAATGAGTTGTAATGACCAAGAAATAAATTGGTACATTTTAGATCTTCCAGATGTACAGAAAAATAAGGAAAGCTCAATAGGTTTCAGATGTAGTAAGTATCAGATGTAGATACTTCTCTCTAGTGGAACTCTCTAAACTGAGTTTACTGTCACCTGCTACCTTTTGCCTGGTATGTTCTACCTTTCTTCTTTTATAGATTTATACGGATCATGTCTTCGTAGTCAGAGGCTCTGTTTTGTCTTCTTCACTATCACTCTTAGACATCCTCTTATAATCTCCTTGGTAATATCAAGAGAGAGGACCTGCTCCTTGCTAACATTGCTTTCATTTTCGGTATGAACTCTTAGAGATAAAGGGAAGCAAGCAAACAAGAGGAGAAACCAAAAAGCTGTCATTTATCTGAGCACAGAGAATCAAATCCAATTATCATTGACTTTCTTCTTATAAGAACATCTTTTTTCTTAAGTCAAAAATGTCTGCTGTAAAACTCTTAGGGTCTGTAGAATTTCACGTGTCTTAAATTATTCTTATCGTTTTGTTCAGAAAAATATGTGGTGAGTGTGACCACATCCCCTAAACTTTACAAGAGGGCCATTATTCTAGTTCAAGAATAATGCTATGAAAAATGGACTACCCAACAACAGCTAATTGATATAATACTTTTAATGATGTTTTATTGTTTCTTGTGTTCTTCACTCTCTTCTAGAAGATTTTTTACTATTGCTCATTTTATTCTATGCCAAAGAAGGAAACTTTGTGTACCAGATGTCCCTTCTGAAAGAATTATTTATATATTATTTGAGTGTAAAAGTAAATTATTATTTGTTGGAAAATAAGATAATTTGGTTCCAAGAATAGGAATTCGAATTTTCTTTTCCTTATGCAACACTGGTTTACATAGCTGACAGCACAGAATTCTTTGACTATAAAACATGACAGATCCTTGCCAAAAATATTTACCTACTAATGACTGCAGGGAAACCATTATAGATTTTTACACTTAGTGTCTTTACTATAATATTTGTTTTTCTAATGTAATTACTCCTAAAAAATTGTTCTGCTTGTTCATGCTTCATAATTTCCATCCTTAGATTCAATATAGGTTTTTTTATTGTGGCCACATGGCCAAAAAAAAAAAAAAAAAAAAAAANAAGAACTTGGATTTTTAGTAGGATTTTTATCCTACTTATTAGCATATATGGCCTTATATGAATTATTTAACCTTTCTGTACCAAATTTCTCATCAATAAAATGTAAGTGATTCTAATCTTCCCAAGTTGTAGGGTTATTGTATGGATAAACATGAATTTTAACTTATATAAAATACACTTAGAGAATGCTTGGAGCAAAGTTAGTATTCAATGAATATTACCAATTATTAACATAGGACTCTACTTAAAGCTCTGTTATATTTTGATAAATTTCTAAAACAATTTCAAAGTTTGAAAAAATGTATAACCACAAGAATATTAGCATTTAAATAAAATCTATAAAATTAGTATATCCTAAGTTAGAGTGACCCAAATATTTATAAATATTTTAATTTTGCTGCTACCTGAGGTTTCAATCACCCTAATACTTTACTAGTCTTTAATGTGAATTTTTTACTTAAAACTAGTCAAAATGCTAGAAAATTTATTAATAAGGGGACAGAACTATTAATCAAGACAAAAGAAAAACTTGTGTTTGCAGTTTTCACTGAATCTAATCACAAGACTTTCTGATGTAAACTTTTTTTAAATGATTATTTTTAGAGAGAGGGAGAGGGAGTGTGTGTATGTGAGTGGGGAAGGGGCAGAGACAGAGGGAAACATAGACTCTGAAGCAGGATCCAGGTTCTGAGCTGTCAGCACAGAGCCTGGTGCTGGGCTTGAACTCATGAACCAGGAGATAAAGTCAAACACTCAACCAACTGAGGCACCCAGGTGACCCGCTGATGTAAACTTTAAAACTCAGGTTTATTGCTTGATATGGTGAAACAAATGGCCAAGATATAAAATAAGTTATACTCCTTATTATGGTCTAAATCGCTTTAAGCATATAGCTTATGCAGAAGGTGCAGTGGAATATAAAGATGTCATTTATTTTAATTCAGTCTAAAAGCTAAGTAATGCAATATTCTTATTTAGTAAAATTAGTCTTATTTCTTTATTTTTTAATGTTTTATTTATTTCTGAGAGAGAGAGAGACACAGCGTGAACAAGGGAGGGATGAGACATAGAACAGAGAGAGATGGAGACACAGAGTCCGAAACAGGATCCAGGCTCTGAACTAGCTGTCAGCACAGAGCCCAACACGGGGCTTGAACCCATGAACCATGAGATCATGACCTGAGCTGAAGTCAGACGCTCAACCAACTGAGCCACCCAGGCACCCCACCCAGGCGCCCCATGAAATGAGTCTTAAACTCAACTATCTTCCCATTCTAGAATGGAAGGCCATAAGAGCCTACATTTATCTCTTACACCATCCTTTTTACTAGACCCACTTCCTACATTTATTATAACTCCATCAGAGGATGGAGAGTGCTCCACAAACTCCCAGCTGCCCTTGGTGAAACCCAACCCCTCCTACCCTCACATATAGTGAAAGGGCCACATTTCCACACCTTTCCAAGCAGGCATATATTTAAACATGGATCCAGAATGACATCGCCATTAAAATTAGCAATGACTTCATTTCCCAAATACTGTGTCTGGAATATGTTGGACTAGCCCATGGTGGTCACTTGCCGTAGGGCCCAGATCTGCCCTCTCCTGTCTGATGTTTGGTTCGAAGAATGGGGCTTGCACGTGAGTCTGTCTCCTAGTCCCCTGGCTGGTGTCTTCCACCAGGAGCCCTAGCAGGTGATTAAAGGTCAGAGGAGACAGGACTGGAAATCAACACTGCTCCTTCTGCCTTCTGGAAGCATCCCTCCAGCAACAGATCAGGATCCATGGCTCAGAGCTCGATTTCAGTCCCAGGACAAATTTTACTGCCTCTGTTGCCCCCGACACTTTTCCTTTCCATATTGTGTGCCGGGTCTCCCAGCCCCTGTGGTGACACCCCCAGCCTCAGCAGGGAGCACAGGCCTCTGTTCTGGGCTGGAGACCATTTCCTTCTTTCAGAGGAACAGCTCATCCCGTCTTTCCCTTCTCCAGAATACTTCTGTTTTCATCCCCAGCACATCTGACACCTTTAGAAGAAAACAAATTCCCTAAACTAAATTTCCCTCTGATTGATATCCTAAAGTAGCTTTTGTTTTCTTGCAGAAACCCTTACTGATATAGACAGGTGATAGAATGACAGTTACTTTTGAAAATAATTGAAACAATGCTTAAATAATTCATTGTCATTGAAATTCTATGAGAAAAATCACAATTCTGTCATTCTGGTGGGAATAAATTCACAAAAACTTTTTTTTTTAAATTTGTTTTAATGTGTTTTTTTTTTTTTTTTCTAGGAGAGAGAGAGAGACAGCGTGAGCAGGGGAGGGTCAGAGAGAGAGGGAGCCACAGACTGAAACAGGCTCCAGGCTCTGAGCTGGCAGTCAGCACAGAGCCCGACGTGGGGCTCGAACCCACGAACCGCGAGATCATGACCTAAGCAAAAGTCGGACGCTTAACCGACTAAGCCACCCAGGCGCCCCTCACAAAAACTTTTGATAAAATAAGTTAAGAATTCAGTTCAAGAGGAATCATGTTATAAACTATATACCTAAAGACAAACTAAAATTTATTAAAAAACTTCATATATTTTATATAATAAAGTAATAATTTATAAGTAGATTTTTCAATGTAACAAAAACAATCGGTGCATATTCATTTTCATTTTTTAATTATTTATTTATTTGAGAGAGACAGAGAGAGCAAGAGAGGGAGGGGCAGAGAGAGGCAGTGAGAGTGAAAATCCCAAGTGGGGTCCACACTATCAGCACGGAGCCCAATGTGGGGCTCGAACTCACAAACCCATGAAATCATGACCTGAGCTGAAACCAAGAGTCAAAAGCTTAACCAACTGAGCCATTCAGGCACCCTTGTACATGTCCATTTTAATTCTTTCTTGCGTTTAGGCAGTAAAGCAGCAAATAAATAATTATTTAGCATTCATGATATGTCAAACACTGTTCTAGATATTGTAAACAAGACTGTTGCTGGACATTAATAGCTTGCCATTTAGCTGCAAAGACAGGTTATAAACCATTAAGACGATAATAGAATGATAATTTCAAATAATGGTGAGTGTTATAAAATAAATAAAAATAAGATATACAAATGTAGTAAGTAAAATACGCAGTAAATTAAGATAGTTGCATAAAAATGTCTGTCGCCAGCATGTAATTATCATAGCGATAAAAGGCTTTTTGGAGGGGCTAACATTTGAGCTGAAGTCTGAATGTCAAAGTGGAAAGAAGATGATGGCTTCCAGGGGGCGTGCAAAAGAGTTAGAAATGGGAAGGTTTGGAATATGTCTTCTAAGTAGTGAATACAGTCTCGGAGAACTAAGGTGTCAGTGTGAGAGTAACAGTCATTGTGAGGATTTTGACCTGAGCAATTCTATGAATAAAGTTGTCATTTGCTTAGTGTCTAACTAAATTGGTAAATTTACTTTTTAAAAAGTAAATTACATATTACAGGCTAGAAACCGTACACATGAATTCTTTATCTCTGTATGATATTATGGAGAAAACTTTATGTGCATAAAGGAAAGTAACAGGCAGAACGCAAGGACAAAGTTTAACATTATAATATGCTGCCAAATGACACATTTTAGAATGATGCTATTTCCAAACTGTCTAAGAAACATGGCCAGCCACTCTTGTAACTATGCTTTCTGCTTCTTTTCCACATTAGTAGTGATGCAATCTGCCTAACTTTAACTGGCACCTTCTTTATATTATAAATCATCTTTTCTGGGACAATTCAGGTGACATTGTTCTAGTCTGTAGATACAATTTGTCTTCAGGCCTTTGGGAGTAGACAGTAACTGTGACAAATATAGTACTTTTTAAAATCCAAGATTATGCAAACATTTAATAGTTGAAAGTATTTATTTTGCGGTTGGATTAACTTATATAGGTAGAGATCATTCAAGTTCCTTTAAGTCTACATCTCTGCATTTCTAGCTATGGTATATTATGTGTATATATAACACAACATCACTAATAACTATACACATGATCTATTATATGCTAATCATAGTCTTGATGCGGTTTTTATATCTGTATTTTATTAATAAAATAACAGATCTATTCTTCTGCTAGTAGTTGCACTGACCTGAGGAATTAAATGTAAGCTAAGAGATCAGTCTAATTCATAAATAATTTGGCATTTATTTCTTACTAATTGCAAAATGAATATATTTAAGTAAAAATGTACATAGCATTAGAATAATTCCTACCCTCTGGTATTGTTAACTTATTGCATTAGCTTTTTTTATTCTTGAGAGTTTTCCTAAGTTAGCTCTTTGTGGAGATTTGCTTGCAATTCATTTCGATGTTTATGTAACATAATAAAAGGAAGTAGAATTTTTGAATGACAGTTTTATCTGCATCTCTTATATGTGTTCTTGGTATTCCTAGACCTTTCTGTACATATTGAATCCTGAGATATTGCAAAATTGTGTAACAAACTGGTTAATTCCAGTTAATAGCAATTAATAATTTATTAATTCTCTTTTTCTTTCTTGAAAGTATAAGATGGTTAATAGTACCATGTGGTCTCTTTTAAGAAATTTTAATAGTTAGGCAATTAGGATAAACTTTGATATACAATTAAAGTTTGCATGAGTGCCATTGAATCAGAGATCTTTGATTATTTTCTTTTTTTAAATTTGAGTATGTTTGACCCACAATCTTACATTGGTTTCAGGTGTACACATAGTGATTCAACAACACTATACATGAAACCATACTCACCACAAGTGTAGCTACCGTCTGTCATCATACAACACTATTACAATATTATTAACTATATGCTGTTTCTCATGACTTATTCATGCCATAACTGGAAACCTGTATCTCCCATTCTTTTTCACTCATTTTGCTCATCACACCATCCCCATTTCCTTCTGGCAAACATCAGTTTGTTCTCTGTATTTATAAGTCTAATTCTACTTTTTGCTTGGTCATTTTGTTTTATTCCACCTGAGTGAAATCATATGGTATTTGTCTTTCTCAGTCTGACTTATTTCATTTATCATAATGCCTTCTAGGTCCATACATGTTGTCACAAATAGCAAGATATCATTCTTTTCTTTGGCTGTGTAATACTCCATGAGATAGATATATAGGTAGATAGATATAGATATGGATATAGATATAGATATATAGGTAGATAGATATAGATATGGATATAGATATAGATATATACATACATACATATACATATATCACATCTTCTTCATCCATTCATCTGTCAGTGCATATTTGGGTTGTTTTCATATCTGGGCTATTGTAAATAATGCTGCAATAAATATAGGAGTACATATGTCTTTTAAAATTAGTGCTTTCATTTTCTTTGGGTAAATATCTAGTAGTGGAATTATTGGATTATATGGTATTTTTAATTTTTTTGTGAAACTCCATTCTGTTTTCCATAATGGCTGCACCAACTTACTTTCCCAACAACACTGCACAAGGATTTTTTTCCACATCCTTGCCAACACATGCTATTTCTTTTTATTTATTTATTTATTTATTTATTTTTATTTATTTATTTATTTTAATTTGAGCCATTCTGACAGGTGGAAGGTGATATCTCATTGCAGTTTTGAAATGCATTTCCCTGATACTGAAAAGATGATTGAACATCTTTCCACGTACCTGTTGACCAACAGATCTTTGGTTACAAATTTACACTTTTTGTTGTACCTACGATGTGTCATACACTTACAATATGTCAAAACTTGAAAACATCAGTGTGAAAGAAGGAAAAAAAGAAGTAATTATCTTTACAAAGCATATGGCCTAGATAGAAAGGAGACAGAAAATAAACTGGTTAACTGCACCAGGCAATTTTAGAAAGGGTAGGCTGGGGAGAATCTTTGGTGGGAATGAAAGTGAAAAAGCCTTTCTGAGGAGATATGTGAGATGAGAAAATTACATTAAAATGTACTAATGTAGACTCAATACAATTTCAATCAAAATCAGATCAGGTAATTTATGGATATCAATAAATGATATTACATTACATGTGGAGAGGCAAAAGACCCATAGTAGGGGAATATGGAAGGGGAAAACGTTGGACTGACACTTACCTGACTTCAAGACATACTATGAAGCTATAGTGATTGAGGCAGTGTGATACTGATGAAAAGCAGACAAAGAGATCAATGGAACTGAGCCCAGAAATAGACTCTCGTAAATATAACCAAACGATATTTGAAAAGAGAGCAGAGGCAATGCAATGGAGCAAAGATAGCGCCTTCAACAAATGGTGTTGAGGCAGCCGGATGCCCATGAGTTGATAACGGGGGAGGCTGTGCACGTGTGGGAGAGGGTTATATGTAAAATCTTTCTGCCTGCGTCTCAATTTTATTGTAACTTTAAACTGCTTTAAAACATAATGTGTATGTTTGTTTGTTTGTTTAAGTGTTGATGTCATCTGAAAATACTTTGAGCAGTGAGAAAAGCAAGAACAGCCATGAGAAGCAAATGAACATTGCCCCTGAAAAGACAGAAAGAAAGTCACTGTGGCTGGAGCATATGAAGTGATGAGAAAGTGGAAAGTGTCAAGGTCATCAAGGATTTTGTAGGTCATACTAACACTTTGCATTTTTTCAAAGTTTGTGAAAAATCCATTGGCATGTTTGAAACAGTGAAACTGTATGATTTGTTTTATGTTTTGAGAGCACAAGCTTAGTCCATATTTAGAGGGAAGACTTTAGGAGGCCAAGAATGAAACCAGGAAAAATGGCTTTGAGTTTATTGTACTAGTTTTTATAGACAGTGAACAGAAGAGATACATAGTATTTAAGAAATGAACTCTCAAGGAACCTAATAGTACAAAATCCATTAGAGTGTCCAAGGCACAAAATAATTATGTAATTATGAATATGAGCATGGTTTCCATCTTTCTCTCTCTCTTCCCATCCCAATGACGTTTCCTGTTTTCTACTTATCTCCATTACTTACTTTTCCCTGAAAACTCCATTCTGTAAAAAGGCTCTTAGCTCTTGTCCTCATCGGGAATGACAATCTCATGTCTTTGTGATGACAGATTTTTCCAAATCTGACTTTATAGTTGGCAAATGCACTCTCATTCAATCTTTAGATGTTGTGGGTCAACACTTGACACAGAACACATAGTTGTATTGTAAGGATTTGGACTCTCTCCTGATCTAATTACATTTGGTTCAAAATAGAAGACACTCATACTCGAAACACAAAGGTATACACTGGAAAAAAGATAATAGCATCCTTCTCCGCCATAAGTTCCAGAACATGCTAGAAAATATCTCATACAAATATTGCAAAGTAAAATGATTGCCCAAGTTGCTGTTGAGGCATTTCTGATCATAGTTTTGACTTTGGATAGGTAGGTGTGTTCATTTTTTATAGCTGTGAAAAATAATCAGCGATGTAGCGGATTAAAACAACACCTATTTATTATCTTACTGTTCTGTAAGCCAAAGTCCAGGCACAGTGAGGCTGGTTTGGGGTTAACAAGAGCAAACTCAAGGGGTGTGCAGGATTTTATTGCTCTCTTTCAGCTTGAGGGACAAAATTACTTTCAAGCTCATTCCAGTTTTTTGAAAAACTTAGTTCTATCCTATAAAAAACAAACTGTCTTTCTCTCCTTTCTTCCTTTCATTCCTTCCTTTATTTTAATTCATGATCTCAAGGAAAGGACATTTTAAACTCATATATTGATTGATATGCACTTTGAATAAATTTGTGTCAGGTCCCTACTTGTAATAGACTCTTGTTTCTTAATAACTGAAGAATGGATCTCAAAGTAAAGTAAATTAAAATCTGGGAAAGCACGATTTCTATTATTCACTTGAAGTCATAGATTGCCTTTGTCATTTTAAGTCAAGCTACTGTATTATTTAGGTATTACACCCATTTGCTATACACATATGTTAATGTTTATTTATTTTTGAAAGGGAAACAGAGCGTGAGTCCGGGAGGGGCAGAGAGATTGGGGGACACAGAATCCAAAGCAGGCTCCAGGCTCTGAGCTGTCAGCAGAGAGCCCCACACGGGTCTTGAACTCACGAACCATAGGATCATGACCTGAGCCAAAGTCAGCCGCTTAACCAACTAAGCCACCCAAGCACCCTGCTATACACATATTTTAAAATGTATATATGTATGCAAATTTCCACACATCTTAATGACTAGTACCACCAGGTAATAGCAGCCAAATGCAGAGCACACTCTTACGGCTGAATGTAGAATGTTGTATAGAATTCAGTAATGTATATGAAACTCATTCCTTCGTTTGGTAAGATGCTGCAACTTGGGGGTGTTAATCCAGAAGTATCTCACACTTTTGCAAAAAAAAAAAAACAAAAACAAAAAAACAAATCTCATGTATCTGAGCTCTTCAACAATTGATGCAAATTCAATGATTGTCTTTCTGTCTGCAGATTCTTACTTCATTCCTAGAATTCAGTAATGTCAGATCTTCCTAATACTCATTTTCATTATGATGGTCACTTTGATTAAACCTTAGATATTATGTATTATTAGGTATTTAAAGTGTTTTTTAAACATCTGTACTAGTTTGGGCTCCTGGATGGCTCAGTTGGTTAAGCATCTGACTCTTGATCTCAGTTCAGGTCTTGATCTCAGTCGTGAGTTCAAGCCCTGCACAGGGCTCCATGCATGATGTGAAGCTTATTTAAAAAAAAAAAAAAAAATCTAGGGGCGCCTGAGTGCCTCAGTCGGTTAAGCGTCGGACTTCGGCTCAGGTCATGATCTCACGGTTGGTGGGTTCGAGCCCCGCATCGGGCTCTGTGCTGACAGCCGCCTCAGAGCCTGGAGCTTGTTTCAGATTCTGTGTCTCCCTCTCTCTCTGACCCTCCCCTGCTCACGCTGTGTCTCTGTCTCTCAGAAATAAATAAAAAAACGTTTAAAAAAATCTATTACTAGTTCAATTAGAATCATGATCAATTTTGTATTCTAGGAGCCAAACTGTGTGTGTGTGAATTATTCGATCCAGTTCTATTATTACTGTCTGCCCTTTATTTTATTACGAAATTTTGTAATATAAGAGATTATTTTCAATACAAATGCCAGACTATGTCAGGAATATAAAATCTATTTATTATTTTGTTCTGAGTCTTTATGAACTTTGCATTAACACTTCCATATTCATACCACTACTCCTGTAGCAGCTCTTTGGGGTAAAAAAAATGACAGAAAAAAATACAAAAAAATACTGAAATAGAATACAAATGAATGGGAAAGG
>NW_027527956.1:2843551-2909812 GCF_008692635.1 Crocuta crocuta
AACATTGCATTTTTATACAAAAGTGATATAAAATATTTAATAACAGTTTGATTCAGCAACATCAAAAACAAAAACAAAATAAATGCCACTCACTCAGATTGATTTTGACTGTCTCAACTTGTTGAAATCTATACATCAGCTGCTTTTAGTGGAGATAAAGGGTATATATCTTGTCGACAAATCATTTGTAACAATTACTAAGGAAGGATCCACATATATATAACTGATGCAGTTCACATTCCAAAACAATAATCATACATTTAGGAAGATAAGCTATGTGAATGAAAAAAATACTACAAGTGACTTCTATTTAGAAATAAAATGTATTTCAAAGAGGGTGGTATACACTGAAGATTTCAGGAAGGAAAGAACATTTGATTAAGGTTAAATATTGCCATTAATGTGAAAAAATATCCTCATGAATAAGTAAAAATTATGTTGTTTATAGATTTAGTATGTACTTAAATATTTACATCCTCCTTGGAATGGAATATTTTTTGCAAATGTCATTAACTGAAGGTCTGCTCTTCTTTTATACAGATTTAGAAATTATCATATTATAGATATCAAGGAAAAGAAGCCTTACTGACTGTGTAATACTGTCTTTTTTTATTAAGTTTATTTATTTACCTTGAGAGAGAGAGAGAGAGAGCACACAGGAGGGGCAGAGAGAGAGAGGAAGAGAGGATCCCAAGCAGGCTCCTCGCTGCCAGCACAGAGCCCAGTGTGGGGCTTGAACTCATGAACCATGAGGTCATGACCTGAGATAGACTAAAAGTCAGATGTTTTACTGACTGAGCCGCCCAGGCATCCCATTGAGTAATTCTTTCAAACTAAATTGCAAGATTATGTCATGAGCACAAAAAAAAATGTTGATCCTTCTTCATTTTTGGCTAATAATTACCTTTCCTTTTACTTGAACGATGTAATGTATTTCTTTCCATCATAGCTTGAAGAAAGAGCAGTGAAAAACCATGTGGGAGTTGGAATCTGTGTTTCTTTAATCATTTAAGGGATAATGTGCTCCTTGTATAATCAAAGGATCTCTCAAAAGATGTTGTTCAGTTGATTTGATTATTGTGTATAAACTTAAATGATACCTAAACCCCTTCTAGTTGGTAGGGAGTATATAAATATAAAAGATGCTTGTTTGCAATTTGATTAGGAAAAATAAAATGCCGGATTTTGAGGAAACATACAAATGTCATTTTCACGGTGCATCTATGGTATTTTTCTTTGTGCAATGCTTGCACAGCATCAGACCCTGGAGAAGGGAGTGTTAGAATAGAATTCTGAATCCTTGAGTTTATTAAACTACTCAGTGACCTTTCCAGCCCAGCACTTTTTACATTGTTTCTATTAGTGCCATTTCCATTACCATTATGTCACACTCAAAAGTGATGACTGTTGGGGTGCCTGGGTGGCTCAGTCAGTTAAGCAACAGACTCTTGATTTTGGCTCAGGTCATGATCTCAGGGTCATGGGATCAAGCCCCACAACCGACTCTGTGCTGACAGCATGGAGCTTGCTTGGGATTCTCTCTCCCTCTCTCTCTGCCTCTCAAAAATAAATAAATAAACACTAAAAAGTAATGATTGCCACAGAGTTGCATTAAAATAGATTTACCACATTTTATTTTGAAGTTTAAAAGATCCCATTGTTTTAGAAGTAGGCTAAATCTTTGCTAATATTTCAGAAATTGCTTTGCAAGCGTTAGATCTATCACTTGGAGAAGCAGCTTTCCGATAGCACCACATTTGGTAAAATTCTTTCCCTGATTCCAACTTAAGAAGGGGTTTGTATTCACTAAAAACAGTTCCTGTATAGATGGAACTTAACTTATTTCCAGGGGATGATGGATAGAATGCGATGAAGGAAAATTAGCCGATAGTGGAAACTGAGGATGAAACACAGAAAACAATAGGAAAGGTATGGACAGAGGTCAGATAGAAGGCTTCTGGGGCAGAGTTGGAAAGCGTGACTTGTATTTCTTACAACACGTTTTGTCTGAAAACCTTAGTGTGGTGTTAGCATAACCACGGCAGCTATTTCCTGGGTATATTTCCACGATGCCTCTTCTTTTCCCTCATTTAACTTGCCAACTACTTTTGCTTTTGAATTTAAAGATTCTGTTTGTTTGCCTGGACTAGTTCAGGGCAGGCTCTGATGTCCCTGTTCAAATTCCCCCACTGGGGAAGGGCCATTTAGGAGACAGTCACTGACTGTGTTTAAGGCCCCTAAATAGGTGATGCTTTCACCTTTACCATTAGATATGTGTGTTCTCCCAGTTCCCGGAGCTGATGCACCTGCTCCTTATTCAGGCAGGAGGAGAAAACCAGAGGCTTGTTCCTCAGAAGACACGGCGCTGAAAGTCTTCGTGACTTTCAGGGTACAGTAGTTTGGGCTGCGCTCCCTGAATATTTTCTCTGAGTTCCTGCAGGAGCTTCTGAGGTGCCTGAGTCTATTGGCATCACACACAGCTGTTAGCCTCCAGTGTCAGCTGACATATTGTTCCAACAACATCCGACCCCTACGTTGCCCCGACAGAGGTCAGCTCCCCTAGCAGGGACAGACTCTTCTCTAGCTTTGCAGCTTGTTTTAATTCTCCTGTTTCCCTTGTCAGGTCCTTGGATTCCCTTTTCCCTCGTTCCAAGGCTTGTTTTTGTTGTTTTGTTGGGTCATTTAAATATTTGTTTCATTACTTGGCTGTGAAATCTATTTTCCTTACGGTTTTACTTCCTGATGTCTCTGCTTAGATATTTTGCCTTATTTTTATATTTTATCCCAGCTTCTCAAACATCATCCCTGGGTCAACATAAGTCACTTCTGGTTCAAGGGTTATAATGAAGCCCCCTTAGCCAGCTTGACTTCTCCACTTGGACACCGGACGTATGTGTGGTTTGGAGACTGCCCTCAGAGTTCAGCATTGAACCCTGCATTCAGCCAGGGACCTGGTAGCATGGAGTTTCTATCTCTGGTCCCTTCTCCAAGGCTGCAGCCTTGGGCAGGCGCAGTCTTCCAGACCACTGCGAATGAGTGTGGTTTATTCACATGCCTTGTTTTCCAAGCATTGCATCAGAGCCCCTTACTGTTCAGCCAGTGTTCTATGCGTTCTCCTTCTCTGTAGAACACCAGCGGATACAAGGGCTATGAGCCAAGGCCTAAGGGCAGCTTTAGAGCCTAGAAAAGTCCAGGGAACAAATGGTCCAGAACTTCCAGGGAGGGATTTATCCCTGCCAACACCATGCTTTCAGCCTAGTGTAATTGGATTCAGTCCGATCATGCACAGAACTGTGAGGTTCTACATGTGTGGTCCTGTAAGACACCAAACGTATGTTAACTTATCATGGCAGCAAAAGTACACTGATTTAGTGTACTTAGATCATTAAACTAAGCAAATCTTTGCTGTCAGTGGTTCAGATTTCTATTACCTTTGAGGTGAATGAATGAAAGGTGATTGGAGTATGCAGGACTGGTAGTGTTCTTATCATTGTAATTTTCTATTTATTTAGGAGGGAAAGGTTACACAGGTTTGTTCAGTTTATGATGCACCATGAAGCTCTATGCTTATGGTTTGAGCATTTTTCAATAATTGAAATAATGATGTGGAAGATAGCTTAAGATAATCACAATTATTAAAATCACATGTTTCTAAATGGAAGGGAAATTACACGAAAGACCTAAACTTGGAATCTACTGGAGGAAAAAAAATATCTAAATAAAGGAACTGAAAAAAGGAATAAAAATAGGAATCTAAGGTATGATGGAAAAAAATTTAACTTAAACAATGTTGAAAGAAAATCACAATGAATTTTTATCTTCAGTGTTTTTGAACAATTCCAACCAATATTCACATATTTATGAATAATTTCAAATACATATTTCTAATAAACAGTTATATGAAATAAATTCTATTTCTGATGGAAGAAAAATAAAGATGGCTTCAGATATCCCAGATATCCCTTTTGCAATTAAGTATTAGGAGACATTGAGAGAGAATTGCCAGAGATTAAAATGAAGTTTGAAATGTGAACTATCAATACTAATTCATGTTCATATTTTAATATATGTGTAATGATGTTCTTCTTTAGGCACACAAATTCTGGTAGGGTCTACCACCTACTTATCCATATTTTTTTATCTATAAGAAATCATTATAAATAAATATAATACTTGAAAACTTCCAGTACTTAATAACTGATGTTAAGCAATGGAATCGAGGTGTCTAATGAAATATTTTTGGGTACACAAATCATAGCACATCTGTAAGAAAATAGAACACATATTAATTTTGAATTATTGTAATATGATATTCAATTAATATGCATGATGTATTGTTAGGTATAAAGCACACTTCCAAACTGTATCATGGTTTAATTTCAACTATAAATATGTAGATATGGTCTTTGGCAGACTTAGGTATTTTCTTTATTTTTCACAGAGTCTCTAATGTTTAGATACTGTTTTTATTACGTATAATAAAATAAATATTCATTTAAAAGAGAATATACAAAGAGATGAATCAACTATACTCTGTTAATTACATCAGATTTGAGGACACTTCCAAAAAAGAAACTAAACAAGCTCTCTAACTTTCAAATATTTAAAGTGCTTTGTAAGACATAGATGTTCCAAGATTTATATATTTTAATTTCCTATATATTGCATTTCATCAACTCACTTGCCAAAATATACAGAAGCCCTCACATTACATTGTGTTACTTTAAATTTTATTTTCTAAAATTTGTATTGAATCACAAATCAAAAGTTTGCAGCCCAGTTTTGATTAATTTAAGACTCCGTAGAAGCTGTTTCCTGTTTTATGTGTGACAATAATTTAGCGTAATATAAAGTGATGTGACATGAAGCAACGTTCCTGAAAGAATTCAGTTCCATTAACAAGCTCCATTACAGAGACATAGCTACCTACAAATCAACTATTTTGTGTCAGTTTCATTAATTACTCTTTGGACATAATTGGTGCAATACCATACCTGTCTTACAGTGTTTGAATTGTTTAGCTAGACAAGGAAAGACATAATGTTGAATAAAGCCTGACCCAAATGCAATTTTAAATCACTTGTATCAGAGTCTGCCACTCTAAGAAGGAAGTGCTTTCATGTGCTTTATGAAAGTCATGACTGTTTTTTTTTAATTTTGAGCGAATATTTATTAATAGGTAATATTTTTACCATGTTAATTCAGAGTAAATTCATAATTTCAAAAGTACATAATATTAAGAAAGATTTAATCTTTCAAAAATATGATCATTTTCAATGTTATATATACACATACACAGAGATGACCTATATGTCTGCTTTTAAAAGTATGCACTTTCTGAAAATTAACGTAATACTCAATTTAACACAAACTAACATTGAGGATTATTTACATGACAGAAAATGGCCATCTACTGATAAGTTTATTATTTATAAAGTAAGGTTTCTCAATGGATGTAAAGCACAAAAATAACTTCCTCTAACAGTTTGACAGTATATTTTCCTTATCATTTAATTATATTAAACAGAAGCAAGATTGCCAATAAAATATTGAAAACCTGACCCATAAATATAGAAATAATAGTGAAAATAATCAATTCTTCATGTATTTTTATATGAAGGTATTCTTCTCCCCCACTTCCCCTTTTTGCCCAATTTTAATTAAAAAAAAAACAACCTATTGTATGATTTACTTACGGTTTTTGTCTAGGAAAAAAGTAAAAAAGTCACACATTGACAAAAGCAATAATTTCTCCACTTAAATTCAAATGTATCCTCTTTTCCCTTTCAGTTTTACTCTTTGAATAGCTATATAATCATGTTCTTGCCAAAATTATTATGAATAAATTCATTCCTGGACCATTTAAAATGTATTAGTTTTTGTGTAAGCAATTGACTGCAAAATAGAATTAATATCACTATGCTAACTTTATTTCATAAAAATTAAGTTGCCATTAATTGAGTATGCATAATATTGTGTGTAAAGCTAAACAAAAAAGGTCACTGATTAAAGTAAGATATATCAGTAGGGTTGTGGGGAAAGACAGAAACCACAGCAGTTAATTGAACAGAGAGAATTTAAAGTGTCATAGAATTGTTAAATAAGTACAACTTGAATTATCATTGTAAAGATAGATAGATAGATAGATAGATAGATAGATAGATAGATAGATAGATGCTAAAAGAGCTGAAGAACAATAGGGAAAAATTGGAATTTCTAAAATCTAGAAGAAGGTATTCACAGGAATGAGACTCTTACCTCTGAGAAGACACATTTGTTTTCTCTGAAGAGAGGCCTTTGATCAGACGAAAATGTTGCATGTTATTCCATGACTGTACATATGACATCCGCATGCCTGTGGATGATGGATGTTGGCAGAAAGCATCATAGAAAGGGAAGCACTTCCATATACAGAAAACCTGTCTATCTCAGTGAAGACAAATTCCTACCACCACCAACATGGAAGTGACCCAGTGTAATTAACTGCCATCTGTTGGTTGCCTTCCTCCAAAATGTGATGTCACATTGGAACTCAGTATGGGTGTCAGCTGTTGATAGATTAATGACTCAGTGCTAGCAATACCCAGATAATCCTCAATGGGGAGATTTATTGCTGTTGACCACATGCATAGTCTTCATTCCACCACCACAGCCACTTGGTACATGGACTATTTGAGCAAATGAAGTGGCTGATCATAGAGGCTGGCACATCTACAGAACATGCATCTCGCCCACTGGGTTGTTGAGAGCCTCGTTTGTAATGGATGCCTTTGGTGACACTCATATTGTATGTCCATGTTACCATGCTCTCTGCTCTCTGTTGTGCTGATACCGCAATCCATATAAGGCTACCCTGGATTTCTTGGTCATCAGTCAATCAATCCTGAGTCTTTTCAAGTCGCAGAACACTGAGCCTAAAAATAACAACCTAAGAGAAATCAAGGTAGAGTATGGCTTCTGCTCATTTCTAAGTCCAGAACAGACACCCAAATATAACACCTAAAATCCTTCATACCTGGAGGACAAACATGAACAACTGTCTTTCAATACTACTGTTGAATTGTGCTGTGAAGGTCCAACCTTTTTTTTTTGTTGTTAATGTCAGCATACTTTTCCCAGCCATCTCTTAATTACACCTGAGTTTTTTGTCTGTTTGTTTACCCCCTACAACAACTGTGTGTAAGGAACGGCCCAACAGTCAACAATGCATCAAGAATCATTGAACAACCTGGTACATAACTTACTCGTACTTCTAAATGTTCTTGAGGCCAATTTATTATATACAATGTCCATTAATAATAGAATGTTTTTTATACTACGTGATGTTATGATTTTGTGGGTCAGGTAAACATAATTCATGATATAAGCATAAGTCACTTAATGTTGTGAGATGTCCATCAATGTTTCTTCAGAAAAGATTATTGATTTTTTTGTAGAAAATGTAGATTTGCCCCAAAACCCTAGAGTCCTGTACAAGGTTCCTCTCTGATGCCCTATTGACAAATTCTAACAAGATGCAAGCTGTGTAGCCACAGTGTAGTTGAGAAAGTCCCACCTCTAATGCCATCAAACAGGTAGAGAAGACTGGGTTTGGAGTTGACAGACACTGACTTAATAACATCACATACCATGTCATCTGTTGTAAGCCCACCCTGAATTCATATACATTAAATATGAAATAATTTGTTATTATAAACAATAACTTATTGAGTATGCCTTTACTTACTTGCTTGCTTGTTTATTCAGTTATTTATACTAACGCATCTATGAAAAATAGCATAAAATAAACTGTCCATATTGAAGGTACAGTATTTCAAGTTTGACACATTTATTTATATACCTGCAACACCATCACGAAATTAAAACAAGGAACATTCCCACCACCCTCAAAAGTATTCCATCCTCCCTTGATCCCCAGGCCTTAAACGACCACTGATCTACTTGTTGTCTAATACAATATATTACATTTCTTAGAATTTTATAAAAATGGCATCATGTGGTATGGAAACTATTTGCTTGGCTTCTTTCTCTAACCATATTTATTTCCATTCATGTTGCATCATGTATAAATACTTAATTCTTTTTATTGCTATGTAGTATTGAATGTATAACTGTACAGCATTGTACATCGATGGATTTTTGAGTGGCATCCAGGTTTGACTAGTCCGTGACTTGCTTTTATCCTGTTGGGAAAATACCCAGGAGCGTAATCCCTGAATGTTATACTTCATTTTCATCCAGGCCAAATATTTTAATAACTTTGCTTTAAACTTCTTCTTTGATCTATAGTTTACTTAAAAGTGTGTAGTTTAGTTTCCAGATTTTTGGAACTTTTCCAGCTCTCTTACCAATATTCATTTTTTCTGACATGCCCTTATGCTTTGAGTATATAACTCACATTATTTCTATTTTTTAAAATGTGTCTTTTTTTATGGCCAAAATATGTTTTACCTTGCATGTTCCAAGCGTACTTGAGAGAATGTGTGTTTTCTGTTGTTGACTGGCTCATTTAAATGACCCTTATGGCAAATTTGCTGATGCAGTTTTTAGGTCATTACATCCTTACACATTTTTGGCCTAATTGCTCTATTGGTTATAGAGAACAGCATATTGGAAATTAGAACTGGAACTTTGGATTTCTTATTTTCCTTTCAGTTCAGTTCTACTAGTACTTGTGTTAAGTGCTTCTTATCTCTGTTTTTCAATGCATAGTTGGGATTGTTATCTCTTCTTTGAGAGTTGCTAGCTTTCTCATAAAATATCTGTCTTTATTACTAATAACATTGGTTGTTCTGAAGTCTATTTTGTCAAATATTAATGCAATGACCCCAGCTTTCTTTAAGTCAGTGTTTGCGTGTTTGCTTTTTGCCCTCCATGGACTTTTAACCTATCTCCATATTTGAAGCATGTTTCTCATTGATACCATATGAAATCTACCACCTTACTTATTGTATATTTTACCACTTGTGCTTTGTTTCTCCTTTCTTGTTTTTCTGGTTTCTCTTGGTTATTTGAGCATTTTGCTGTTAAGAGAAAACTTTCTCTGTGTCTCTTACATTTGTACATGTTTTCTGAACAAAGCCTTTGACAGCTTTTGTTCTGTGCCATCCTTTCAAATATGTCTGTGTAACAAATAGTCCTGGAAGATAGATAGAAGTATCCTTTTCTGTGGGACACGTTATCCAAGATAGTAAAAATGTTATCTCCTTCTGGGCACATGGGTGCCTCAGTTGATTGTGCATCTGACTCTTGATTTCAGCTCAGTTCATGATCTTAGGGTTGTGTGATCAAGCCCTGCCTCAGGCTCCATGCTCTAGCATGGAGCCTGCTTAAGATTCTCTCTCCCCTACCTCTCTCAACATTACTTGCGCCCTCTCTCTCTCTCTCGAATATATATATATCTCCTTCTGACACAAAGTTTGGACAGAGCAGCCCACTTCTAACAGATTGGGGTTTCTTATACCACAGTCCACCATGTGAGTGCATGTTAAATGACACTTGACACATTGCCCTGTGGGTATTGGGGATTGAAGGACAGGTATTATGGACTGAATGTTTGCGTCTCCTAAAAATCCATATGTTGAAACCCTAATCCCCCATGTGATAATACTTAGAGATGGTACTTTTGGAAGGTAATTCGGGTATAAGATTAATGTCCTTATAAAAAGAGACATGAGAAAATTAAAAAAAAAGATTTGCTTGAGTTCTCCTTAGGGTAAAATACTAAGAAAATCATTCCTCAGAAGATAGTTATTATAGTTACTAATCATAATTATTTTAAATAATCTTGTCTTAGAGAGTGTCATGAAAAATGATTCAATATAGAAACAGGTACAGGTTGGGCCAGTGGCTAACAGTTTGGTTGTTAGCATTCATTTTCCTCACAGACATGTTTCACCCACATTCATGTTAGTGCCACTGTAAGTGTCTCAAAGATTACAGCTCTTGCCAGGAGACTTTTGACTCCCAATGCCCAGAGGTTCCCAGGCTGGCTGGGATAATCCACCATGACCAGCAGCTGGAGGTAGGGTTTCTTTCAAATAATAGGAGCAATGAGAGATAAACAGAGCCTGAGTCTTCAGTTTGGGTAATATCTTGTACTCCCATGACGTCCTGTGGTAATGAACCTCCCATATGGCCACACCAGGATGAAAACAGCAAGGTCATCAAGAGCTCAGATGCCTCATGAATGTAGGTTTTGAACATCCCACTAGGCAAGCCGCCAGGCCTGCTGAGTTAATAGTTAAGGCCAAGGGGAGTTTAGAAGGAAGAGTGGAGAAGAAGATTATGGACACAGGCTCCATGATCACTGGAAGCAAAAGTTCTGTAGTTTGGACTAAGTTCTCTCTGCTGAGTGTTTCCTCACCAACAAAGGGCCATGGGGACTACAGCGGAGGTGTTTCCTGAACGTGTGTGGTGAGGGTAATCTGCATGCAGGAATGAGTCATCCGTAGTGGCCGTGCGACTGTGCCTCAAAGACCTCCAAATATTGGGGCTGTGACTCACCGAAGGCTTCAGCTCCTGCCCTCTGAAGTCTACTGCTGCATTTTCTCTGAGGTTGTACTTCCCACAGGGCTGCTTTCAGTCAATAACTGAGTGTCATTAATGAAGGGACCAAAGGAGACCCATCCTTGTAAGATAGGTCTGTTCTTCTAATGGGTGACCTTGGCTCAAAGACATTTCCCTGTGGTGACTGAATTTTCCTTAGGCTTCACTGTGATCCATGTTTCCATACAAAATCCCTCCCTCTTCCCAGCATTTGAGGTCCGACTTGAATCACAGTATGACACCAGTGGACCCCAAATAAAATCCTTTTACTTTTAATTTAACCCAAACATCTGATTTTCAGATTATGCTTCCAATCAATAAACACTTCGGTTCTCTCTCTTACTATGCCATAGGTTACTCCTCTTTATTTATGATAATCTTGATTTAATGAGTAACACTCTTAATGCCTCAATTCCCTATGATATCAATGTCCTTATTGATGATCTTTTCAATAATCTCGCTTCTCATCTCCTTGAATTTCTCTTCCAATTATCTTATTGTGTAGTAGACATATATTCTCATTGTTATGTAGTAGAGCCTTTCGTTACCCATAACTTTTCATCTACCTGTAGTAGAGCCTCAATAATTTCAGTTTCAAATAGCCTGCTCTCTCTCTTTCTGCTGTACTTTCATTTGTTGTAACACTTGAACTATACCAAGACCCATCACCATTAGTGCTATCTCATTTTGCATGACTTCATGTGTTTGGTATCTTCACCTTCCAACACAGATTCCAAGAGCCTTTATTGTATCCACTCCCATGCTGAGAACTTCTCATCTTTCCTTGGTAACTATAATTGGGATTACGCTGAACTTTCTACTTTGTTTGGTAATTGAACTTTGCCAGAAAAAACTAAAACAACTATGTTGATTAAACTCACTTTAAATTAAAGATAATGTGGATGTCTCAAGGATCAACTAAAGGACCACATCTAAGAGAATCTAGCAAAAATCAAAGGGATAAAGTTTGTTCTGTAACCAGAGAAAGGAATGAATGGGAGAATGACAAGTATTTTGAGAAGCTGCAATGCTCACCCTTGAGTAGAGCTTTAAGAGATGATGTGAGTAAAACTGGAAAGTGGGCTAATTCCTCAGGAGGTGGTTGCATGGACAGCGGAAGGTTATTAGAAGCCAGGACACCCTGAAGGTATATTAAGTAATGAATTAGATCAAGTCAGAAAATAAAACAAATAAACAAACAAAACACGGGTAGGGCTTATAAGGAGAGGCACGAAATAAATTCACAGATGACCAAGGGTTAAATTATTTTGAGGGAAGTCATCACAAACTGCGAGGTCATCTGATGACCTTCCAGCTGGACCCCAGAAACTTGAGGCTCTCCTCCCCTTCCCTGTCCTTGGAACATATCTTCCACTCGCCTTCTCAGCTCCCAGAAGCTGCCCCCGGGATGCAGCCTTGCGATGACATGTGGTGAGACCATCTGGATAGTATACGTGACTGAATATGCGACAGCTTCTCTATACGCTTCTCAGATTCTGGCCGGTGGGTGCAAGAACCTATTGGTCTTACGCCCTCCCAAGACCAGCTTCAGACTTAACTTCCCTTGGCCATTAAACCTACCACTTACCAACCTGGAGTGGCCTCCTTCTTTCCTCTGTCTCTTCCTCCCCTCCATGCACAAAGACTGTTTCAGATTACTCCAAGAAAGCTCCAGAGGAGCTTGGTAACTAACAATTCTCCTTCTGAATTTACTGTACAGTTTGAGCCATGGACTCTTTTTTCTACTGGAAAAGAAATTCCCCACACATTGACATTCAGTGCTCTATTTAGAAGTTTATAATTAACCCAAGCAAAAATTTGAATGTCAGAACACTGGCAGCAAGATCATGTTTGGATCCTAATCTTTGGGTAAATAATGAAGCATTATTCACTCATTCATTCATTCATTCATTCATTCACATATTCCCTGTATAGTTGTTGAATCTCTACCATGTGTGNACAAACAAAACACGGGTAGGGCTTATAAGGAGAGGCACGAAATAAATTCACAGATGACCAAGGGTTAAATTATTTTGAGGGAAGTCATCACAAACTGCGAGGTCATCTGATGACCTTCCAGCTGGACCCCAGAAACTTGAGGCTCTCCTCCCCTTCCCTGTCCTTGGAACATATCTTCCACTCGCCTTCTCAGCTCCCAGAAGCTGCCCCCGGGATGCAGCCTTGCGATGACATGTGGTGAGACCATCTGGATAGTATACGTGACTGAATATGCGACAGCTTCTCTATACGCTTCTCAGATTCTGGCCGGTGGGTGCAAGAACCTATTGGTCTTACGCCCTCCCAAGACCAGCTTCAGACTTAACTTCCCTTGGCCATTAAACCTGCCACTTACCAACCTGGAGTGGCCTCCTTCTTTCCGTCTCTTCCTCCCCTCCATGCACAAAGACTGTTTCAGATTACTCCAAGAAAGCTCCAGAGGAGCTTGGTAACTAACAATTCTCCTTCTGAATTTACTGTACAGTTTGAGCCATGGACTCTTTTTTCTACTGGAAAAGAAATTCCCCACACATTGACATTCAGTGCTCTGTTTAGAAGTTTATAATTAACCCAAGCAAAAATTTGAATGTCAGAACACTGGCAGCAAGATCATGTTTGGATCCTAATCTTTGGGTAAATAATGAAGCATTATTCACTCATTCATTCATTCATTCATTCATTCACATATTCCCTGTATAGTTGTTGAATCTCTACCATGTGTGTGGTACTATGCTACCCTTTTGAACATGAAGGGGAAGAGATATTCCTACTCTATTTCAGAGGAGATCAGAAGCCTTCAAGCATAAATTATGTTTCTTATTTAAAACTTTGTGAAAATACAGCTATCTATGTATGTCTTTGCTAAAAGCTAATTTTGCATAAGAGGGACACAAAAATGGGTTTTGATACACATACATATGCCATTTATCAACTTATAAACAAAGCCTTTAACATAAAATAAAAACCCTTTATTTGGATGCAGACATTGCCAAAAATCTCATAGCCTATTATAAGATTTATGACAGCTTTCACAGTATTCTTTTTTCAGGCATCCACTTGAGCACATTAACTTTGAAAAGAAACTGTTTGGCTTGAATTGTGAATATGACTTCAAACAATGAAAGCAGAGGAACCTACAGTGCCACTTCTTTCTTGTATATCAAACACAAATTTACACATATTGAACCCTGTCTTGGTGCTTTTTGGTAGCTACAGGTTCCCTTTGCATTCAAGGAAGACACACAGAGGATTGCCTGTCTAAGGTAGGTGTTAGTAAATTGTGAACTAGGGGCGCCTGGGTGGCTTAGTCGGTTAAGCGTCCGACTTTCGCTTAGGTCATGATCTCGCGGTTCGTGGGTTCGAGCCCCGCGTCGGGCTCTGTGCTGACTGCCAGCTCAGAGCCTGGAGCTTGTTTCAGTCTGTGACTCCCTCTCTCTCTCTGACCCTCCCCTGCTCACGCTGTCTCTCTCTCTCTCTCTTCTAGAAATAAATAAAACATTTAAAAAAAAAAAGTAAATTGTGAACTATTGGTTGACATGGTGTCAAGAACTGGAACAAAGGGCCCACCGTTATATCTTCATTCCTCTAAAAACAAAAGATAATGTGAGTTCTAAATCTGGTGAGAGTGATTTTGCAGAGTTCAAACAATTATACAGTGATGGCTGGAAAGCTCAGTGTATGATCTTCAAAGAGACGGTTAATACAGATATTCCACAAACAATTAAAACGTATGCATACGGCTGTAGCTGAAAGAAATACTTATGAGGTAGTGCTAAACACCTGAAATCTAGGTTGGATCCCGCAACAGCATTGCACCGCCTGTGCCATTTTAATGATATGGCTCAAGTGTAAGCTTCTAAAAATAGACAACCATTCCATTGTCTCTGACTCTTCCATAATGTTACTTTGCCACTCATTCAACAAATGTAGAAGGAGGAAAAGAGAACAAAGGGACTTAATTTATCCATTACTTGCAATAAATGGGCCCATTGTTAGAGTCTGAATGTTTCATCCTAAAATAATTAGGAAGTTTAGAATAAGTTATTTGGCCTAATTGTTGTTTAATAGTATAGTTGATCATCTAGCACCCTAAAATATAATTATTAATCTTTATAATAACTCCATGAGATAGGTCCCGTGTTCTCCCTATTTTTCAGATGTGAAAGACAAGTGTAGGGTTAAATACATAATCAGGGTCATATTAGCTTATATTCCTAGCATTCTATACAAAATATGGATGTTTGATATCTGAAAACATGGGCTTAACCAACATGGTATGTGGTTGGTCTTAAGTTACAAGTATAAGGTGATAAAAAATTGAGTGGACTAGAAGAAAGAAAAGGTTTTCATCCTGTACAGACAGATCATTAAAATGTATCGATGGTATTTTACCGGAGTACATTAACCAAGAGCTTTGGAGGAAGATTTAAAAAATAACGTAGTCTCTGACTTGATATTAAGAATATTTAGTTAATCTTGCTGATAAAATTAAGTCACTCATTAAAACTAATTTAACAAAATATACTCCTGTTTCTATTTTGCCACCACTGAAGTTACACTTGATAAAACAGCATTGTCTTGCCTTCTAACATTCTAAGCTCAGTGGAGAAGTTGACATATCACATTTACTTCCTTAAGTCCATGGTCTTGTATAATTTCTGCAGTATAGTAGTTGCTCAACAAATGTTAAAATAAATCAGACTGATACCATACTTGAAGAATGTCCCTGTACATACAGCTATAAATTAATCCTATTTTGGTTTACCCTTTATTTGGCGGCTATAACATTAACATTTACTATTTCCTCTCTAAGATATAATTCATTGAGATATAATCATACATAAATACACTCTAGATAAAATCTACCACTTTGACACTATATTGTTAATGTTCGATAACGAATATCATTTTTATTTTGAGTTTTCCTATCAAATACATTTGACTATATTAGAGCTGGGGCTTTAATGAGTTATGATTTAAAGGGATATTGACAATGCTATGAAATAGTATATGTATATTGTACTAAAATTGAAGTCTGGAAAATTCAGACTAATTCTGTCAGTAAGGGAATTCTAAAAACGTACTTTCTAGAACCATAAACTTACTTCTGTGATTCAATTAAATTAAATCATATGAAATTGAAGATTTTCAGTAAAAATGGATCACTATCATGAGAAAACCATTCTGGGGGACAAAGATGCTCTGAAGTGACACTAAGCAGTAATTCATCTTCCAAAATCTGTACTAATGTAAAAGTACAACTGTGGTGAATGGTCTTTTAAATTTGATGTTGTTATATTGTTAGAGGTTATTTTTACATGAAGCTTTTAACTATATAGAAAAAAAAGTCAATAATGAAGTTCAACTATTTCTCACTGTCACTGCAGGATGGTTTCATCACAGAAATCAACTGTATCCAGGTGAGATGGAAAGACTCATATATTTTATGAAGCATATAAAGTTCGAGTCATTTCCTTGGAAGTGCCTAAAATCAATAGTTTTAAATTTAAGATTTAAAAAACCAGAGTACTTAATTTCCATAAAATAATGTATTTTTCTTTTTTTTTAATTTGAGAGAGAGAGCATGAGCAAGGAAGAGGGTCAGAGGGAGAGAGAGAATCTCAAATAGGTTCCACACTCAGTGTGGGGCTTCATCCCACCACTCTGGGATCATGGGGTCCTGGGATAATGACCAGAGCTGAAATCAATAGTCAGACACTCAAGTGGCTGAGCCACTCAGGAGCCCCATCATGTTTTTTTTTCTGATGCACTTTTTCTACTAACTGCTTGGGCACCCTGAGCAACAACAATTGTGTTGCATTTTGAAAGGAAATGATTGGCGGTGTTTTTTAACTAAAAACACGAATCCATTTTTAATTCCATTATTTAGTAAAAAAAAAAAAAAAAAAAGAAAGAAAGAAAGAAAGAAAAGAAACCAGGCTCCAGAGACCTTGGAGAAATGGCTGGTGACAGAAGCAGAGCTGCAAATATTTAAGATGACCCTGGACCATTTTGTAAGCAGAAGGATGTAAGAAGTATTCAAAACAGGGAAAAAAATCAAATCAAATGAACAAAAACAGCGATTAGGATCTGGGACAATTTAAGAAAGAAAATAAAGTTGTTTTTGATTATGACTTAAAGTCTGACATAAATTTATCCCTGAGTACAGCTGGCATAATGTTTGAATAACTAAATGGGGGGAGAGAGAGAAATCTGCAGGATTTTAAGTAACTTATGTAGATACTCCATCCCTAAGAAGATGGAACATAATTCAGATTATCCCAGTTCTTTACTGTGAACAGAACATCTTGATTTCCTTGAAAAAAAGCACAATATGGAAAGGGAAGACAGACATGGACTCTGTAGTAGAGAATGCCGACGAGTACTACCTCAGCCAGGTGTGTGAGGGTGACAGCAGCCGTGATCGTTCATGTTGATACCAAGCCTTTCTTATCTGTAGTGATGAAAATGGCACTTAGCGTCTGTGGTCTTTCTCCCCAAAACCCACATCCACTATCTAATCATGAGAAAATCATCAGGATAATTCCAAAGCATCCTACAGAATACTTCACGAGTTCTCCTCAAAATGGTCAAGTTCATCAAAAACAAGGAAAATCTATAAAATCGTCAAAGCAAGAGGGGCCTAAGAAAACATGACAACTAAATGGAATTTCATTTCCTAGCTGAGATCCTGGCACAGGAAAGGGACAATGGGTAAAAGTCAAAGGAAATCTTATTAGAATATGGACCTTAGGAGATAATAAGATACCAATAGTGGTTCATTGATGGTGATAAATGTACCATACTATTATAAGAAGATAATGATGGAAATTGGATGTGGGGTATATGGGAACTCTATGCTATCTTTGCAATTTTTCTGTAAACCTAAGAATATTTTTCTTAAAGGTCGTTAAAAAATCTAGTCATCCTAGCAAAAGTTTCATAGAGATGCATAAGATTGTTCTAAAATTTCTACATAGTGGCAAAGTACCTAGAACAACTAAAATAATTTTGAAGGAAAAAATAAGAATTAACGGGAGGAATGAGTCTACCCGATTTCAAGCCTTATTATACAGCCAGAGTAATCAAAAGAAATTTCTACAGGGGATAGACACATAGATCAATGCAGCAGAATGGAGAACTCAGAAATAGAACCACAAAAATGTGCCCAATTGATTTTGGACAGAGTTGCAAGAGCTTTTTAATGGAGGAAATACAGCCTCTTCAAGAAATGGTACTGGAACAATTAGGCATCCATAGCCAAAATGATCCATTTCAACCTGAGTTCAGTACACTTCAAACAAAAATTAACACAAATTGGTCATGGATTTAAATAGAAAATAATAAAGTATTAAACATTTAGGGGGAACAACAGAAGAAAATCTCAAAATCTTAAGCTACATGAGGCGTTATTAGATTTGACACCAAAAGCAAATTCATAACACAGTTGATATATTGGACATTATTAAGTATTTTTAATTGCTCAGCTAAGACCTTCTTCAGAAGCTGAAAATACAAGCTGCAGAAAAGGAGAAAATATTTGAATCCACTTAGCCAACAAAGGACCAGTATCTAGAAAATACAAAAAGAAATCTCAAAATTCAACAGTAAAAAAGCAAACAATAAAAATGGAAAGTGAAAAAAAAGAAACATGAGATATTTCACTAATGAGGATGTACAGATGACAAATACAATTGAAAACATTTTCAACATCATTAACCACACTACCTGTTTTCACTACACATCAGTTTGTATGAAAGATAAACTGAATTCAAGTGATGGAAACATGTATTTCTAAAATAATGGTGAGCAACATTCTGTCGTATCTTCATCCAACTGAAATCTTTAAGATGTTTCATTAAGTTAGCAACATTTTCATGTATTAACTTGTATATTTGGGACAAGGTATAGCAAGGTCATGTATGAATTGATATCAATATTTTCTTTAGGAAAAACCATGAAGATAAACATGTTTCTGAATGAATGCATAGGATCAGATTGTCCAAAGTGATACAAATCAGAGAACTTAGTACCAGGCTTTACAAAATAGCTTAAAGACGTAAGCAATAACAGACCGTCCTTCTAAAGTCCAAGGTCAATTGGAGAAAACTAATAAGACTATAAGTGCAATTATTTTCGTGTCTTAGTTTTGTGTTAGCATATCTTGTCACTTCTGTGTATCCTCTATAAACCTCCCCTCTGGAAAATGAATGACATAGATTCCTGCTTTTCCTCCCCATGGTTGTCTTATTTTGGATGAGAAACTCAGCCTCAACAATTTGTTTATTTCTAGGAAACTGGCTTTCAAAATATAAGTACATTAAAGTTTTAAAGTAGGATTTTAAAAGGTACATAAGGTAAAATTCGTGCCATGTTGCCAATAGAATGGGCACTGTTATGTGCCCAGAGACTGTCTTGACATTTATAACTTGGACCTCATTTTACCCTCTTCTTCCTCATGCATAGCACCATAATTGATTATCGGTGGTCAGTAACCATGATGGATTGGACATTTGTTTCCTTACATATCTCATTTGTGGTGCTATAGTGGACATGAAAATAGTAATTTATCATGGAATTAAAACACAATGATGAACATAACGATGAACATATTTGCTTTAACTACTGAGCTTATTTAAAACTTTATACTAAATATAAGAACTCCAGCTGAGGGGCGCCTGGGTGGCTTAGTCGGTTGAGCGTCCGACTTTCGCTTAGGTCATGATCTCGCGGTTCGTGNCTCCAGCTGAATCAGTTGGAAGAACCAAGAAATTGATTCATATTGGAGGACATCAGTGACTTATAACCAAAACTTTAAAGGTGCTATGTTTCTTCAGAATGAAGCATTGGGAGATGGTAACAGTTAATTTCAACTCTTCTTAGTTTGCAGAACCATAACCCTGACCTATATTTGTGTAATATACGTGAGGTGGAATTTGCAGTCATAGAAGGGAGAAAAGAATGAGAGAACAGAGGGTGGAGGTAGAAGAAATGAGAAGTTACCAAATTGACTGCATTTAAAACAAAGATAAATGCCTTTTAAGCAATGAGAGTCTTGGGAAAGGGTTTATACAATTATTTAAGATCTGGAAATCACTCTTGCCTGTGCTGAAGTGATTTTGGATTTAAAGGGAACACCAACTCACAAGGATGGGGTTTCTAAACAAAAAGGCTGGCGATTGAGTATGAAAGGAGCTGAAGAAACTCACACAAAATGGACATTTATTTGGGTAAGCAGGTGTGAAAAACACCCCAGGGAGCTGAGTGCTAGTGTGTAGAAATATCTCACACTCTGAGCACTTGTAATTATGCAGTCTTTCCCTGTGGGTTTACTTGTTTATTTGTCTGTTGGTGGTTGCCTGAACTTTTTAAATTAAAATTTTGATGAAAAGAAAGTTCCTGCTTTAAAACCATACTTTACCATCCTAGAAAGGACTCCAGAGAACAATGTTAAGGTTTTATGAAGATATTTTTAAAAATCAGCTTTATTTTTATTGTGCATTTCATTTTTCTCTTTGCTCTGGTTAGGAGAAAATTAATTTAGAAAATAAAAGTAAGTGGCCCCCATCGTCTTCCAAATTATTTTTGTTGTACTTTATACAAATTAAATATGGTAAACTTGACTGTGGTAGAAATCTAGAGGTGTTTAAAGACGACTTAGGACTGGAAGGATATATTAAATTTTTCTCTTTATATAAGATTATTATATTAATTGTTTTAAGAATATCTTTTATTCATTAAGAGATGTTTTCATATCAGTAAAGTTTTTATGAACAGGAAATTTGTAAGGATAAAAAGGAAAATAAGATTCCTTGTGTGCTAAAGTAACAGTAAAATGTAATTTTTTTTTAGTTTGTATACATTAGAATATATAAAAACAGTATAGAAAAATGTATGGAAAAGAAAAATACAATTTACATAAATAGTGGAAAGAAACTCCATAAAAATGGGAGATACAGATGATTGTAAAAAAGTATCATTAATACTGTATTTTCATTTCCAATCTTCTCTGTCACGTTTTCAATCTCCTTTGCTGCAAATACCAAATATTTCTAAATATCCACTTATTAATTTCCATGTACCATTTTTTAATGCATCACTGAATAGATAGCTATAATTTTACCAGCAGAATTATAGAGATAATTATGCCTTTTGAGTCACCACCGTGAAACAAATGAAAGAAGTTATTTTCCATAAGATCTTTAAACTCTAGAACAACATGGACTCACTAAATTGAGAGATAAAAAATTATAGTATTAAGAATACATGATGACATTAAGACGGGGGTTACAAACCTAAAAAAATGAAGCAAGTTCAAAAATGATCCTATTTAATCAATACTGTAAAATAAAAAAATGAGTAAGAAGACAGGAAAAGGTTAAATCTGTCACAGAGGACACAGAGGAAGAAGATAATGCAGGGAAAGCAATATGGAAAAAGTTATCATACAAGGTCCAGATAAAAATTATTTGAGGTAAAGATAACTACTTCATTCATAACTTTTAAAACATGTCAGCAAAACTAAAGAGGGTTCTTCAGTCTATTAAAACATAATGACACAAAAGGCCTTGGAGCTAATACTATATTAAATGGCGAAAGTTTGAATATTTTCCTCCTAATGTGAATAACAAACCAAAGTTATCAGTTCTCATCACTGCTTTCAACACCATGATGGAGGAAAGAGCCACATGAACAGGTAGAGAAATTAAAACATAAATAAATAATACCTATTGCAAAAGAAAGAAAAGTAATGATTCTCTTCATTTGCAAAAGAAGGGTAGGGAGAAAGTAGCCAGTCATCTACAATAAAGGTGATGTACATGCTACATGAGTTTAGGCACATTTCTGGACTAATATCCCTATAAAACATTTGTATTTCTATATATTAGTAATGAACAATAGACGGTTGAAATATACAAGAGACAAACCATTTAAAATCACATGAAAGCCATGAAATACTAAGGGATAAATCTATAAAATATGTAAAATATATATCCTTTAAAAATCATTTAAGTAATAAAATAAATTCAAGAAAACCTGAATTAATGGAGAATATATACTATGTTCAAGAATTTAAGGCTAAATATTCTAAAGACATCAATTATCCTGAACTGATCTACAGCTTTAATATGATCCAAGCCCAAAAATGTTTAGAAGTTTTTAAGTAGGTTTTACAATTTTTGTGAAAATACAAAGGACCTAAATAACAAAAGAAATTCTGGAAAAAAGTATGGATGGGGCACCTGTGTGGCTCAGTTCATGGTTCATTAAGCGTCCAACTTTGGCTCAGGTCCTGATCTCACAGTTAATGAATTGGAGCCTCACATCAGACTGTGTGCTCTCAGCACGGAACCCACTTCAGATCCTCTATCCCCATCTCTCTTTGCCCTNGTGATCTCACAGTTAATGAATTGGAGCCTCACATCATCAGACTGTGTGCTCTCAGCACGGAACCCACTTCAGATCCTCTATCCCCATCTCTCTTTGCCCTTCCCCTGCCCCCTCTTTCCTCTTTCTCTTTCTCTCAAAAATAAATAAACATTTAAAAAAATGGAGGCTTTGCACTAGTTTCAAGACTAGAAGCCACAACAATCACTGTAATTATGTAGTGTGGTATTTGGGTAAGAATAATCATATAGAGGAATAAAAATAAATGGAACACAGAAATAAACCGGCACAAATGGGATTAACTGGTTTTCAAGAAAGGTATTTCAATGTCGAAGACAGGATTTTCAACAAAATAGACTTTCATATGCAAATAACTATAGTTCCATCCATACCTCATATTATACAAAAATCAATTTGAAGTTGATCATAGACCAAAATAAAAACCTGACGTGCTATGTATTCTGTAAGAACACATAAGATAAAGTGTTTATAACCTTAGGATGTGCAAAGATTGTCTCCAGCATGTATGAAAAGAAGACCCCTAAAAATTAGGGTAATTAGACTTCATGAGAAGACACTGAAAAGAAAATAAAAACACAAACCACAGACTGGGAGACAATGTTTGTAAACGCATATCATGTAAAAGATTTGTACCAATAATATATAAATAACTAAAAACTCATTAAAATATTTGAATGGATGCGTTATTAAATAAATTACTTAGATAGCAAACAAGCTATATCACATAGAAAGAAGTTTTCCATCAGGACTCATTAGGGAAATTCATCTTAAAATCACAATAAGAAATCATTACATAGCTACTAAGATAGTTAATGTCAAACAAGCAAACAAAAAGCAAATGAGTAACAGTGGGCAGAACAACTGAAACAATACATTGCTGATGGAAACGCAAGGCAACAATCTCTTTGAATACTCTTAGATATTAACCCAAGAGAAATATAAAATATGTCCATACAGAGATCTGCAAATGAATGTTTAGAACAACTTGATTCATAATGGCCCAAACTAGAAACAACCCAAATAGATGCCAATGTAGGAAGGGATAAACAAATTGGGCCATGTTGGATTCGAGGAATATGCTCCAGCAGTACAATGGAATGGACTCCTGTCATATGAAACAATGTGGATCAATCTCAAAAATATTTTGGTAGGTGGAAAAAACACGCCATTTTTAAGACATTCTAGAAAGCGAAACTGCAGCATCAGCAGTTGCCAGAGCCTCTCAGGAAGGCGGAATCTACTGGAAGGGGCCTGAGGGAGGTTTCTGTAGTTGCAGAAATGTCGGCATCTCAGCTGTGGTGGCAAACAGCCTTCAAATTTGTCATTACTCCTCAAGTGTCATGCTCATAATGGTCAATTTTACTCTTCGTAAATGTAATCTCATTCCATACTTTGTAGAGACATTCAGAAAATTAAATGCATTTTCCCCTGCTTGGAAAAGCGTTTTGAATTGTTTCATTAATTTTCTCTTCATTCTTAGAAATTTCCTATTTCCATTATGCTCTCCTTATATGTAATTTAAGTTTGGGTCTTTCCATTTGCCATAAAATAAACCTAATCTGTCAGATGCTGGGCTTGTGTCTGAAAATGAAGTTACCGGGTCCCTGTATCTGCAAGAATACAGCCAGTGTCTCCAATCTTCTTACCACCGGAGGCCACGTTTGATGCCTCTTCCTCCCCACAGCAGGTGTGAGCTGGAGAGGCTGACAGTGGAGTGCCGCCAAGTTCTAACAGCTGGACTTTCCACAGAGGTAGCCTTTGAGGTCTGTGGTTGCCATGGTTACTGGCATGACCAAATTTGAGTACACCGCTGCTTTAAAACAGTCAAAGAATTTTAAAATAAGGTTGATTTTCTTCGATCAGAACGTGGATTATGAGCAGTCTTGACATAAGAGAAGGTGACATTTTATCTGTGACATGGATTTTATATAGATAGAATAAATAGGTTTAAATCTATTATATTTTTTAATTGTCTTCCATTTACCTGAGATTCAAATGAAGAATGAAGCATTGACATTGGCTCACAGAGACCCAAAGTGTCAGCATGTTCACCCCATAAAGAAAGGACTAAGGGACCCAGGAGAAGTTCTGGCTGGAATGTGGTTCACTGTAGTGTCACATGTCCACTGAGCTACTCAGTGGTTATTTGTCTAGTACTGTACATTTGGGACTGATATGTTTAGCAGTTGCAATAACCTCATTTTGGTTTCCGGTCCTGTGGGTAAGACCCATCAGTGTAAGAAATCCCTGAGGCTGCACTCAAGTCAATCTAGTAAATGAAACCAATTATTACATCTGAGATGGGAGAGTGGGAATTAGTGTCGCCATTAAAACTTAAGGGACGCACAGTGATGGTCACCATCATCTCTCTGTTTGATTTTCCAGTCTGATTCCTGCAAAAACCAGAGAAAGCCCAGAGAATGACTAGAGAAGACTGTCTAGTCCAGAATAGTTGGGGTCTCTGAACACAGGGGTGGACTTCTAAAGGCAAACCCATGTGGTCAGTGCAGGAGCAATTCTCTGAGTAATTGTGGTTCTGTCCTTCACGGTGTCATACTTGTAATATATCAGAGATTCCTGTATGGTGTTTCGTGCTCCGTAAGAGGACACATGGGTTTGAGAACCAAGGCATGGACACACAGGCAGCTCTATTCACCATTGCTTCTGATGTCCCACTGAGGGAGTTTGTGTTCTTCATCCTCGAATGGCTGGGCTTTGCAGAACTGAAGTTCCCATGCCCCAAAAGACACATAAAGACTCCACCGAAGTTCAAGTTATACCTGCTGCCAGACAACTTTGGACTCCTCATACATGGGGACCAGGAGGTGAGTAAGCAGTCACCATATTGGCAATAGTTACTGACCCCGATCAGAAGGAGCAGATGGGACTGACTTTACCCCTATACACATAGGAAGGAGTCCACCTAGAACTGAGGTGATCTACTTGGGTGCTCTTGGTACTCTGTTTTCCTATCATAACTGTGAAAGTGGTACACCAGGGAGAGATGAATTCGTCAAAGTTCAGATAATAAGTTCCTTTAATAGCTGAGGTCAAGGGAAAATTATGAATAAATAGTGGAGGAGGAAGAGAATGACTACCAGTTGTGGCCTCAAGCTCAGCTTCAAAGTGATGACTGTAGTGCTTCCCTCTACCCTCTTCTCAATTCTCCACCATGCAGGAGCTGCTCCTTGATCCTGTGTGGAGACGCAGATATACATGGTGCTGGAGGACAGTGGTGACTGAGAAGGCACTGCTCAGGTCTCGTGCTTTATGAAGCACAACTGAGAGACACTTTGCTCTGAGCCCACCACCATTTTAACACAAAAGATCTGCTTCCTACAGGCTACTCTTGGCCAATGATTCAGGGCGGAATTCTAAGGCCAGCTCCCACCTGCAGTACAAAGGACTCCTTTGGCGAGTCTGTCAGGCTTGGGCTCGCTGCATCAGGTTGGTAGACTGTTGTCACTGAGCTTCTGAAGTTCTAACACAGCAAATCTCCTGCCTGCCTGTCTGCCTTCTCAAGGCTCAGACACCACTGTCGTCTGAGGATGCCTCAATATCTCCCATTGTCTTCTCATTTTCCCTCCTACATGTTCACCACAAAAATACCTCTTGCACATCTTATCACATCTTGGTGTCTGCATCTTGAAGGACCTGAAACAGAGCAATCATTTTGAGCATCAAATGCGTATTCCTTATTTTATTCTGTTATTTACAAATGACCATAGTGTTATTCCTATGGGAACATATTTTCAGTCTCTACTCCATATAAACTGTCCCAACACCATAGAGCCTAAAAGCTAAGGGGGAACACAGGCTACAAAGACTTTAAGTTAGAGGAAGGAACAAAAGTGTTTCCCAGCAGAAATAAATACCTGATGAACATATCTAAGGGTACATTTTAATTTATTTTCCCAACTTAATATAACCTTTTCCCCACACAGACCCCAGTGGAGTTTGGAGAAGAGCAGATCGGCATTCTCTCAGAGCAAACTTCTAAGAAAGTTTATAGAAGAATATTTAACATTTCTTGAAGCTCATAAAACTCTCAACAAGAGTCAGGATACTGTTTGGGGGACTTCCTTTGAAATTAAAATTTAAAGAATATCATAAACAAACCTATATGTCATGTGGTATTTATGGATACTTAAGCATGATGTTGTTTGTGTGTTTTTAACTGTATTGCTTATATGGGAAATATCTAGACCTGTTAGAATATTATGTTCTATTCATAAGCATCCTTTCTCCATTTTTCTCTTTAAACCTCAAGTCATATAAATACACCAGAAAAGAAATCTGTAAACCAGGTTTATTGCAGTTATTAATAATGCCTTATGTGTATTGAGTCAATGTGAAAATAAACACACAAGGCGCTTCTTTCCAGAACCTCGAGGATGTCCACACTCAAGATATTCCTAACTGCATTTTCACGGTGTTAAGCCACTGACTTTAAGGTGACAGTCATAACATTTGTTTTTGTAGGATTGTGACGTTGCGTTCATCTCTAAACACCCGCCAGAGAAGAAGCTTCATTACCTGCACAAAGTGATCATTATTGGAAGAGCAGAGAAGAGACTCATTATGATGTGTGTGATGTGGTTACCCTGAGTGGAAATTCTGAATGTTTGTACATGAAATTGGGGATAGAAAACACCAATTAGACCATCATCATCTACCCTGTAACATCACTAATTATAATGACTAATTTTAGAAGTTTAGCTCATCATTTTAGGTTTAAAGTAAATCCAATGTAATTGACAAAAAATAGATAAGCAACAATTTTCAATGGCTCCACTGGCCACAGCCGGCTAGATTATATTGCATTTTCCAGCCTTGTGCAGTGTCCTGAAATATATGCTGTGTGTTAATTAAAACCACACATACCAAAGGATGGAAGAAAAAGACTAGACCAATTTAATAAGGATAAAGTTAGGGGATTACATTTCAGCCTAATGATATCACATACTCCAAATCTCTTTTAAGGCCTGTTTGATGCCCCAAATTAACTGGTCATTAGTGACATCAATCCCCTGCCGGCTTTAATCAAGACTCAAACTTGCAGCACATGGAACACTAACTACTCTCCAAGGCACATAAATTACCTCAAAATTCCCCTCTTCAGGTAGAGACTGTGAAAGCCACTTAACAGTCCATTTTCTTGCTACACCCAGGAGAACACACGGAGAGGTGTTCTGATACCCAGAACTGTACTTCAGTGCCTGGCATTTACCAAGGGATTTTTGTATCAGCTAAATTAAGTCAATTAAATTTAATACAGATAATTCATTTTTATGTATTGAGAAATCAAACTGCAGCCAGAGTGGGTAAATACAGAAGAAAAAACTCCCTGATCAGGTCATAGAGAATCCATATCACCTTTCAGCATCTCTAGATAGGTGACAGCGAGAATAACAGATGCATCATCAGTGACGGGGGTCGTTCAGATAGATTAACCAGAACAGTAAAGGGGCTCTCATCACATAATTCTCATCACAGGATTTTATATAGTTTTCATGATTTTGAGCCTTTTCCTACTTATTTATATTCACTGAAACAGAGTTTTCCCAACAGGAAATCAATGAAATTATTAATCTTTAGATTCCGAAGCAATAGCTATGTGTACATCTAAAAGTGTTATTATATATATATATTTTTTGGTCAGTCTCCCTCTTGGTATAAAAGCTTCCATCATGCATGGTTTTTCAGGCTTAAACGTCAGCAGATCCCCTCTTACTCACCATCTCCCTAACTGATCATTTTTGCACAATTCATCAACGTCATAGGTATTGTTTTACAGACATTTCTAGCTGTCAAGAACTATGAAGGCTCTACAATTTTACCTTACTGCATGCAAACAAATAGGAATGCAATTGTTTTCCGGATGCTGGGAGAAGACACCATGACTCCTAGTTTAGAGATTGAAGACTTGATTACACACAGCAAAAGAAAAAGTTGCAGAAGGATCAAGGTGGCCACATGAGTTCCTTGTATTCCAATTGTCGTGTGGGCAATGCATGTGGGCCAGGATGGAGTCCTGTAGTGACCACATTCCAGAAGAGTAACATGTGAGCCTTCCTAGCATATAATCAAACCTGCGCTTGGTCTGAGGGGGGTGGTCATCTCATCCTTCAGGGCTGCTCACTGAAAACCTCGGAAAATGGCCTCAACCACAGAGAGGTCACACTCTCACTTTCTTGGCAAGCCCAACACGATGTGGAGGAGTGCGAAGCATCCATCGAAAGGCGTCCCCGACACTTGCTTCTGTTACATCCTGGCACCAGCCGGGATGGGGAGACCCTTTCCAGACTCCTTTGACAATCAGTGTTTGCCTGGGACACAAGCATGAGTCTAACCCTTCTACAGAAGGATGGCCAGCAAATGTGCATCCGCCTTGAGAAAGCCATGAGAATTTCTGTTGCTGATTTTATATAGAATGGTTTAAAAAACACTTTTCCATCTTATATCAGCATTTCATAAATGTTGAATCTTTATATTCTGTACCTATAAGCTAGAGAGCAGTATTTTTCCATAAAAGTAAGACACTGCAGATCACTTATAAAACAATTTATTTAAAGCATATTTTCTGTATTTGTCAACCAATACAGGAAAATGAAGATTTAGGACCTGATTTAAGGCAGACTTGTAAAGCTTCTGGGACCCATTGCAATAGGGAGAGCCAGCCAGCAGTCAGCCTGTGAAGCACTTACCAGCAAATCCTGGGGTGATAGGGCTGGGGGGAGGGGGGCGGGGTANAGATCTTTGTTAAATAATATAACAAAACACTTATTTAAATAAGTATCATTAATATTTTATATGGTTATTACATTTTATTTTATTAATAAAATAATAATCAGTGTTACTGAATCAAAATCTTCTACTCTACTGAGTTTTTTAAAAGTTTATTTCTTTTGAGAGGGAGAGAGAGAGGAGGAGAAAGTGTTTGCAGGGAAAGGGCAGAGAGCAGGAGAGAGAGAATCCAAAATAGATGGTGCAGAGCTCGACACGAGACTCAATCCCATAAACTGTGAGGTCATGACCTGAGCCAAAATCAAGAGTCAGACTCTTAACCGACTGAGCTACCCAGGTGCCTCTACGGAGTTTTAACTATGTTCCTTCTTGGTTAACACTCAAGCAATCCTATGAACTTGAGATTTTATTTGACCCCATTTCTGCAGTAATTATATTTACCTATAACATGTGGTCACACTGTTGGATATCATGACCCTTCCTGTTGCTTGATGCCCCAGTACCCCTTCTCCTCTGTACCATCCCAGATTTTATGGTGGTCCTGATTCTTAGTTAGAAACTATAATTTCTAGCCTTCATTGAGGTTATATGTGGCCATATCACTAACTTTGTCCACTGGGGTATGAGCAGAAATGTTGCCTTGGACTCGATCTTTTCCACTTTCTATTGTTTGGAATGTGGACAGCTGGCGCCAACATCAGAACCCAAAGAAGGGAGTCCAGCATGGGTATCGGCCCAGCCAGCCATGAACTTGGGAAACCAAATGTCCTGAGAAGAAACACCTGGACAGTTGCCATGGTAGGAAAAATTCTGTTTTGTTTGAGCCACTGCATTTTGAGATCCTTTTATTGAAACATTTAATTCTATACCATAGTAATTCAGACCAGTATTATAACTAGTTGTGATTGGCATTGTCACGTTTTACAATAACTTGATCATACGCTTTCTTACCTGGTGCGTGCTGAGCTAGTACCCACTACGTTGTCAATAGCCAGTACTGCCCCCCTGTGAGAAGCTGGACAGGCACTATTCACATCGTCTCTGTGTTTGCACAGAGCTGAGTAGCTCAACACCAGCCTGTGCTCCCTCTAATTTCCTCGTCCTTGTGACTGACTCCCCAATACCTTGTCCTTGACTTCTTTATCCCTCGATCCAAAGTGCACCCCAAGTTACAAAGCCCCCTAGACGCTCTCAAAATGCCCTTCTTTTTATTGAAGGTTTTCCTTATTACTGGTGATATGATTCTACAAACTCAACTGCCATCATGCAATCTTATTCTATTTTCTGAAAACATCCTTATATATTTACTATTTTTCCTAATAGTGTTACTAATATGTATGTTACATGCCTTTTAAAAAAATGGCATCCCTCTGATGTCATGTGGTCTCTTAGAAATCTCTGGAATTATAAGTTTATTTTATTACTAAAATAAGGGTTTGAGATTGTCTCTTCCTGAATAGAAGACAAATTTGAAGGTAAAACAACTAAGAACTGAATCATTAACACCTGCGATCAGCCACTACCACACCAATTGGAGAAACACACATCCTGGTAATGGAACGAGTTTGTACAAATTACTTCTTGATTCAAAATGCTTATTACTGGCCAGACCCAACTCTTTTTGTTGAAACAAATTTATAGTAAAAAAAAGTTACATTTATGGGTGCCTCGGTGGCTCAGAGGCTAAGCCTCTGACTCTTGATTACAGCTCATGTCATGGCCTCAAGTTCATAAGATGGAGCCCCACGTGGTGCTCTGTCATGAGCATGGAGTCTGTTTAGGATTCTCTCTCTCCCTCTCTCTGCCCCTCCCTTGCTCACACACTCTCTCTCTCCCAAATAAATTAATAAACTTAAAGAAGATGTTACATTTAATTGAAACATAAACTGGCTAAAACTGGCTGGTGATTTAGTCCGAAAGCCATTTGACCAGTACCATGTCTGTCATCATTTAACCCTGGAAGCATGTGTGTTCTTAGCTCATAGAGTTCTACATTTTTTTTAGTGGAATATTCTCTTCTTTTCTTTAAGATTTTTATTTTTTTGAGTTATCTCTATACCCAATATAGAGATCAAACTTAGAGCCCCGATATCAAGAGTTACACGTTCCCTAAGCCAGCCAGGTCCCCTCCTTTTCTCCTTATATGGCCTGGTATCACCCATTATAATCTTAAATCTTAAATAAGAGCCTACCATCATGTCTCCATGTGTTAGCCACCAACTTCTTTTGTCCTAAATGTTGTGACATATAAGCATAGGTTGTCTTGGAGCAAGTGTTAGATGGTAATACATCAGAAATACACAATCAATAAAGAAAGTAGGAGTTAATAAAAGAATAAAGGCTAGGTATAAGTCAGTAAAGACATTGACTTGGATAGATGCCATATTAAATGTAGGGTAATGCTAGAGTGTTATTTTAATTAGTCATTTAAAAAAACCTAGAAATGGTGGAACGTAGAGAAGAGAATAATATGATTGACTTCAAGAAAGTATACACGTGAAGAAGAGTTTAGCTGATAAGGGGCTTTTTTTTTGGCTGCTATCTCTTTGATTATGTTCCCTATCCTGCCCAATATCTTTCCAATAGTCAATGACATCAATACTTACCACTGTTTTAGAGTGAAGAGATATTTTATTCCTTGTGGTACGATCACTCCTAGCATTAAACTTTCTTATGAGTTTTCGGCATCTCCTTTCCCTGCCCCTTCTTCCACTGTCACCCAACATGCCAAGTTACTCTTCCCATGAGAAGCACCGTGTATTACTCTGATGGAGAACTTGGGATACCCCTAAATGAGGATGTTCTGCTGGGCCTTTCTCTTTCAAGCATTTAGGAATGAAACTACACAGGCACTTGTTTCTTTTGACTCTTTAGAGTGAACTTAACAGTAGAATTCCTGCCTCAAGGTCCAATGTCAATTTTCTCGCTTAATAACAGTGATATTATGCTATCCATTTGCTCACACTTTAGTATATTCTTCATTGTTTCAGAAATTACCTGGGGGAGTGACAGAATCTTTAGTGGATTTAAATCTGGATTACTTTGAAAGTGGCTAGCTGGAGCACCTAGGTGGCTTAGTTGGTTAAGTGTCTGACTTCGGCTCAGGCCATGATCTCACCCTTGTGAGTTCAAGCCCTGCATCGGGCTCTGTGCTGACAGCTCAGAGTCTGGAACCTGCTTTGGATTCTGTGTCCCCCTCTCTCTCTGATCCTCTCCTGCTTGTGCTCTGTCTCTCTCTCAAAAATAAACATAAGGGGTTTTTTTTTTTTTAAGTCTATGGCTTCTAAACTACTGTTCATTTTCTTTTTTTTTTTAATAGTTTATTGTCAAATTAGTTTCCACATAACACTCAGTGCTCATCCCCACAAGTGTCCTCCTCCATGCCCATCCCCCCCTCCCCCCACATCCATCAGTCCTCAGTTTTTGTCAGCATTCAAGAGTCTCTCATGGTTTGCTTCTCTCCCTTTCCCCCACCATTTCCGCCCTTCTTCTCCCCCTTGTTCCTCCATCAAGTTCCTCCTAATCCTCCTATACGTGCAAACATATGATATTTGTCCTTCTCTGCCTGACTTATTTCGCTCAGCATAACACCCTCAAGGTCCATCCATGTTGCTACACATGGCCAGATTTCATTGTTTCTCATTGCCATGTAGTATTCCATGGTATAGATAAACCACATCTTCTTGATCCATTCATCTGTTGATGGACACTTAGGCTCTTTCCATGTTTTAGCTATTGTGGAGAGTGCTGCTATGAACATTGGGGTACATGTGCTCCTATGCCTCAGCATTTCTGTATCCCTTGGGTAAATTCCTAGCAGTGCTATTGCTGGGTCATAGGGGAGTTCTATTGTTAGTTTCCTGAGGAACCTCCACACTGTTTTCCAGAGGGGCTGTACCAGTTTACATTCCCACCAACAGTGTAGGAGGGTGCCCGTTTCTCCACATCCTCGCCAGCATCTAGAGTTCTCTGATTTGCTCATTTTAGCCACTCTGACTGGCGTGAGGTGGTATCTCACTACTGTTCATTTTCTAAATTATGAGTATTTACTCTTATTTTTCTTGTCTGTCTCAGGCAGATCCTCAGGATTGTGTTTATTTAGTGTTTATTTAACACAAACGGTATGCCAGTATTTGTTCTAAGTGTACAACACCCATTCACTCACAAAGGGAGACTTGGTGGAGCAGAGATAATCTACAGAGTTTCCAAGATCATCCTGTCCCTAAGTAACAGAGCTGAAAATGGAGACGAGGTGGTCTGTTGAAAAGGGTCCAGTAATTTATTAACTACTCTCCCAACAGTGTATCTCATGGCTTCAGTTCTAACATTTTGCTTTTAAGTTGCAGCTATATTATTTTTCATGCTCTCTTGCTACTGACACAATTGTCCTTTTCTCGTATCAGTACCTCCTCATCTCTACTCTCTCAAAATATAACTTCCAATTACAGGGGTTCATAGCTCCAAAACAAGACTGAACAATTCACTTCATTTCTTTACATTCATGTTGCCAATCTCTGCTATAAAGACCATCTCTCATAAAATGTCAAGAAGAAAGAAAAGAGGGCAAATGCCAGTCGTGGGCATTCAGTTTTGCTTTCTCCTTGGGGGACGTGGGGGACACATGTACTTTATGCACACAGGAAGAAGGCATTGTGTAGACAGACATACCCAGAGTCCCTGGCTTTTTGGAAGACAGGAGTGATGAGATAATTTCATGAGCTAACTCACAGTTGGAGCCATATGGAGCAGTATAAACAAGTTCAAGTGTGGTTGAGCTGAAATCAAACCATTGTTTCCATATGGGAATTCATGCATGTGTTGTATTTTTCTGAAATGCTTGAAGATAAAGCACCAAGCACGCACACCCTTAATCCTCTATAGAAGTAAAACTCACTTGGGAAATGTCCGCAAATTGTTTACATGTTACCTGTCATAGGTGAGGGTGACTATATCATTCGTCCTGTAGATTGGGACCCTCCAGAGAATGAAAGGAGTTAGAATACATATGACCCCAGGACAGCAGTGTGCCTGGTATCAACCCAGGCACACCGGAATATATGGCACCTATTTAACACTTGGAATTTTCGTCTACTTCTGAAGTTTATTTTTCCTTTACATGTCATATTTAGAAACTGAACTAGCAGCTGAATCAGGCTTATCTGTTATTGGCTTTTGTGGGATGCAATATAATTTCACTTTTTTTTAAAGGTTATATCTTTTGAAAGAGAGAGAGAGAGAGAGAGAGAATCCCATGCAGGCCGCCTGCTGTCAGTGTAGTTCTCAGGAACCTTGAGATGGTGACCTGAGTCGAAATCAAAAGTCAGACGCTCAACTGACTGAGCCATCTGCGTGCCCTTGACGTAACTTCACTTAGTGGTTTTAAGTATTATTTTATATCTGGACAGTTTCATTCATTTTTTTTAAAATTCTACAATGTTTGGCCCTATAGTTCAATAATATATAAGCTCATTGTATTATTAAACATGTGTTCATTTTAATTTTTATTAGCTCACTTTCAGATTATCCTCTTGATATCTATTAGTCTATATTGGGTCTGTTTTTAAAATTTTACTCTTGCATCTTTCATTTTTCAAAACAAATCTCTTGTTATGAAGTACAACAAGATAAAACTGCATAAATTCAGACTGTATATCTCCATGGATTTTTCAGAGTAAACACACCCATTATATCACCAGGAGGATCAAAAAATAGATTCATAGTAACCCTCCAGAAATTCTCCACATGCGTCTGAGGTTTTGGCACCACAATTACCATGGTTTGACTTCTACTAATATTGACTATTTTTTTAATGCTTGTTTATTTTTGAGAGACAGAGTGCAGTTGGGGGAGAGCCAGAGAGAGAAGGAGACAGAAGATCCAAAGCAGGCTCTGATTTGATATTGGGGTCGAACCCACCAACCATGAGATCATGGCTGAGCCATAGTGGGACCTCAACCAAATGAGCCACCCAAGCACCCCTGATATTGACTATTTCTATCCATTTGTGAGCTGTACATAAGTATAGTCTCATCATACATCAAATCTTTGCATTTAGCTTCACTTACTCGCATTATATTTACATGATTCTTTCACGTCGAACCATGTAACTGCAGTTCATTTTTTTTTATTTTCAAAGAAATACTGCATTTCTGTGTATATCAAAATAGTCACTGTTTATTTTCCATTCCCTTCTTCATGGCAATATAGGATGTTTCCACTTTTTGTGATATGTATCTTCCAATTTTTTTTTCAAAGATACATTTGCAGTGATGTGTCTTGAGCTGGTCACTTCAGGATAACTTGTAAGATGAATCAAAATGATCTTATACCTCAGTGGAAAATAATTAAGAAAGGCAGTTGGAAATAAGGTACCATATGAACTAAAGATTCTACACACTTATAGGCACTCAATTGTGTGAACACATATATGATAATTCTCCAATTGATTTCCCATATAATTTAATTTGTTGATTTACCTAATGTGGCTTTTTTTTGGTTTGCTTTTTGCTTTTTGTTGTATTAAGAACCTTAATATTTGCAACCAAATGAAATGGTCCTATTAAGAAAGTTATCAGAATTGGATTAGCTATCGATCATGATGCATGAGTAGATAAGCAACTTGTGACTGGTAAACAGCTTCTGAATTGCTGAGAGTAACACAGAGAGAATTATAGAACTGAAGACAGTTAAAGCATTTGTCATGTTGCTAATAAAACCGTTGGTTGGAACACAATTTGTAGCAGCATTTAGAGATAGCAATTTATATGCATTCATTGTTCGTCAATATAAATAATTTATAGACAAAATTTTATTAGTTGGTTACGGATTTGAGTCCTTGATTCTCTTGAGGCGTATAATGTTATGTAATTTTTCTCATTAGAGTTTGCTCTTCCTGTGTCCTGAGGCCACTCACAGCAGCCAATTTACTCTCTCAGTTAAAGTCAGTATACTAGGTTCTTTAAATAGTCAACTTAAATGTGGATAAACACATACAGGAATTTGTCTGTTATGGATTAAATGTTTCTGTTTCCCCAGAACTCATATATTGAAGACCTAAGCTCCCCCCAGTGATCTAATATTGGGAGATGGGGCATTTGGGAGAAAATGATGTTTAGAGGAGCTCTGGATTGGGGGGAGTGTCCCATGCCGGGTTCGTGTCCTTACAAGAAGAAGAGATGAGAGCAGTGTCTCTTTTTCTCTCTGTCTCTTTCCATATGCTCTGAGAGGACAGTGAGCTGGTGGTGACCCACAAGTCAGGAGGGGACCCCGTGGTCCAGACCTGAATCTTTGGCTCCTTGGTCTTTAACTTCCCAGCCTCAGAACTGTGAGCAATAAATGCCTGTTGTTTAAGCCACACAGCCAATGGCATTTTCTATAGCAGCCTGAGCTGGCTAATGCAGCGTCTATCTTTCAGAAACCGAAAGAAGTACATTGGTCAGTGAGACCTGTTTTTAATTGAAAGACCAAAATGATTGATAAGGATTATTTTATTTCCATTGAAAGCTACTTTCTTTTTATGAGTGAGAATTTTATTCTTGTAGTAAAGTAAAATATGTCCTATTCATTACAATTATTTCTTCGAGCATGTAGTTAACAAATGATTGATGAATAACATGAATGAACATCACTTAAGTACTTTCAATATGTATTAAAAGTCAAAGTGGGAGATGAAACAATGCTTGGCCTTTCAACTCCATCTCATTAATGTAGAAAGCTAGAAAGAGTTTTGCTCCCACCCACACAGAAAGAGAAGATTTGAACAAAGAACAAATTAACTACTGTGTTTTTTTTTTTTTTCTTAACTCATCAGAGAATTAAGAAAGCAGGCCAACCAGGGAACCTGAAATCCGAGGGGACATGGCCAACACCTATTTCCACTACAGAGACCCAGATGTTTGATGCCAGACAGAGCAAAACAAAAATGCAGGGATCATGGTCTGTAAAGCATTCATGATGATGGGAAGGCAATGAGAGAGGATGAAATCATGTCCAAGACTATCTGAACAAGAGGGTCTTGTAAGCTGCACTGGTCACAAGCCCATGAAGCCTGTCAGGCTGCCGAATACCATATAAACCAGTAAAAAGATGAAGGTAAACATTCTGGATGAATATTGAATGGCTGTCTGTGGGACAGCTGAAGACAGTACCCTGGGGGTCGCAGATACAAGACGCTGGTGTTCTTGTGTGTTTTCTCCCACACAGATCACGCCAGGTTCTCATAAGGAAGATGGAGGAGAGTTCTTAAAAAATGAATTTTTTAATGATGTTGTGGAAGGAGAAGAAAATTACAGGTGCTGGTGAAACTCCACCTTAACCTAACTTCCTCTATTTCCCTGACAGAACAAAATACTTATCTTTGGGTGAGGAAGAGGAGCAGAGGAACAGAGGACACCACACCGGTTCCCTGAATTTTGCCCACCGATTTCGCCAGGCTTGCATCTGCTTTTGATGCTCTGAGTGGTATAAGGGAGGATACTATACACTGGAAATTGTTCAGATAATGTCTCTTTCGTTCATGCTCACGTCTCATGTCTCATTCCTGCCCCTAAATGATTTAAGATTGGGTTTTCTTTATTTGAAGCAAAAACTAGAAAAGCTTATCAGCCCCACTATAGCATTTGCTCACAGATGACATTGAACCACTAGTTTAACTAAACAATGTACATTTTAAACCTGATTCTTATCTTGAGATTTATAATCAGATAACTCCCTTTCCTCACCCTCTTGGTAATCTATCTTGAATCGTGTACCATCTAGTCATCATTATGTTAGTTAACAGGATTTAAGAAATGTCATGCAAGTCTTAACATTTTCCAATAAATACAGTCTGAGTAGACCTTTTGGAATGAGTTATTTTGGTCCTCAGATAAATTAGGCCTCTTGAAAGATAATATTTCAGCCAAAAATGGATATTTTTCTGTCAGGGAAATAAAAAAAGAAAAGATGAGTACATCTAATGGCAGGCTTATTATGAATTCTCTAATATCTGTCAACTCTGAGGAATGAGGTAGCGGGAGTCTGTTTTAAACCCACAAGTCTCTTGAGTCTAAAAGTATTCAATAACTTACTCAGCTTGAACAATTTATTATTTTGCAACCCACTCTGTAAGATGACAAGATTAAATTATTCAGTCAATATTGCAGTGTTGGCTTTTGTCAGGAATATATTTAATTTAATAAAAAGCTCTGAATGACCCATTTATCATATAGTTACCATTTTATACATTGCATTTGTTGACATCGTCTCTTTTTTCCCCCCTTGGCATTAAGAACTCTAATTAATTCATGACTGTGATGTATCATTCACAATAAATGCCCCTAGAGTTGTGGCAGGTTAAAAAACTGGTCAAATATACCTCTATTAATAACATGTGTCTTTGTACTTAAGGATATTACATGTGATAATCTAGAGATTCTCCAACAGGAAGTGTCCACAAAACAATTTTGTCATGATTTATTCTTTAGTATGCTGTTACTATCTGCCAGGTGTTTTATACGCACCTCAAGTTCTATTACATGCACAATACTGTGTCCAGGAGAAAATTCCTTCCAAAGTTTAAGTTATAAAATCTGATACAGAAATATGTGGATTAAGATTATTTTTCAGGATTTCTATGTATTTTAAAACAATATAAAAATGGACTGTTTTGATATATCTTTTATTATTTAAATTGGTGTATAACTCCCTCAATGTTTTTTCTTGTATGTTCGTTACTCTTTAATTTCAGTATTCTAAAAACAGATCTCTCTATAATTTTCCAGATTCTTTTAAGCTTTATGTGGAAATAATCATCTCATTTTCAAATGGTAGCTGAGTGGTCAAGTATTCAATGAGGGAGAAAAATGAGTTGATGTTTCTCAAATCTATTTTCTTCAAAGTTCTGAGGAGAGGCAAATATTTTACTAACTGTGGTTTCCCGCTGTACACATATCTTTGTAGAAGTAGCTTTTAATTAAGTGCCTAGAGCCAGTATTCAAGTAAAATTTAGGGAAAATATAAAACAATTGAAGTTACTTGGCCATTCCAAATTGCTTAACACAGAATGTTTCACCGCTCAGAATGGGGTCAAGGTTTTGAGTATAAGTGAATGTTTCTCATATTCTATCTTTCAGAACAGTTTCTTTTTCACTTGTTCATGAATTGTGAGTAATACCTTTGTCCCTGTTGTTTTAAATATAGACTCAGAACCCTTCCCCAAGGCGCAGGGATACAGAAGCTCCATACCTGCATTTTCATGATGCAGCCTAGGTGATTCCCGTGCAAGTTGTTTGCAGACCCTGGGGGAAACACACCATCTCTGGAGTATGTGTACTTTTATCATATTCTAAAACAGTAGTCATTAAAAATTTAGCTATTCTATCTGCTTCATAAATATTTTTTAAAGAAATATAAGGCTAAAATTGTTATATCCTATACAAGCCAGCTTTCCCTCCTTGCATCAGCTCTCTAGATCCCTTAGAAATATACTCCCAACTGAATATGCTGGGCTTCCAGTGGTGAGAATCGTAAAGTAGTTCCACAGACATTTTTCTCGTATTCATTTTGTCAAGTTTAGTGTAGCATCCTGAAAGATTTTTTCTTCTTTTTTCTTTTTTTAATGTTTATTTATTTTTGGAGAGAGAGAGCGTGAGCTGGGGTGGAGCAGAGAGAGAAGGAGACAAAGAATCTGAAGCAGGTTCCGGGCTCTGAGCTGTCAGCACAGAGCCCAATGTGGGGCTTGAACCCACAAGCTGTGAGATCATGACCTGAGCTGAAATCGGACGCTCAACTGACTGAGCCACCCAGGCGCCACAGCATCCTGAAGTTTGATACAGAAACATAAAACAGGTAAAGTAGGTATAAACAGATGAAAACAATAAGATACAAGATAAGATCTCTCTCTCAAAAATAAACAAAGACCAAAAAAGTATAAATAAATATTTACTTTGTTAGAGAACAAGAGACAGCAAAAATCATAGCTAACTGTATGTCCTCAGTGAGAAAACAGGGCAGGACCCTAAGGCAGTGGTGACGTGTTGGAAGCCTGGGTCCAGTTATGTAACACACCAGATGCTGACAAATATTACCAACTGAGCTTTGAAAAAGCTGAATGACAGGCACTAATGGCCCACGACACTGAGGCCTAGGAAAAGTTATTTTTCTTTGACTCAGTTGATCATATTTTACTTTGCTTTCTTAGTTTTTCATGTTAAATATAATCTTGGTTGAGGAAATTGGCTGTTCAGCGTAATAAAATGGAGCAATTTGGGGACTATAGATTTGAAATTATTTTCTAAAGTGGATTTTCTACTCTAAAGACACATTTCTATTACTTCTCATTGAATACACAAAAGCCAGAATATGTTTCTCTTGTTATCAAATGCACACAAACATCTTAACCTCATTCTTTTTTAGATTTTGTAGAAGGAAATCAATAGAAAGACAGATAAAAAGTCAAACTATCCTGCCATCAAGATGAAACATTGCCCTCTTTTAGTGAATATTTAAGTTGTGGCATAAAATGGATCATAAAAGTTTTGGTGTATTATTTATATGGAGACAGCTTTCCTGTCTCATAAACTCTTACTCTGCTCTGAGTGCATTGGGAAACGAAGAAGGAGCGAAGAGGCACTAAGAGGTATTGAGTAAGAATGCATATTGATCACACAGACTTTCCAGGGCCCAGTCTCCGTCTCACGCAGTGTTGGCCTCTCTGATTGGAGTGGCTTGGGAGTGACTCTCAGGGCTCGGACCGGGTCTCCCAGTCATTGCCTGGTCAGGGAGGCTCAGGATTACTTAACAAAGCCATGTGTACTGATCAATCTTGTCGCATGGAAACACAGCTCCAGCAACGGGGTTGAAGAGCAGTGGGGATTAGTCATCATGCATCTGCTCCATGCACTGACTTCTCAGTTGAATGTTTTCCACCAAATTTTAAGCCATTTCATATTCCAGAGTATCTGTTACATCTGAAATAGTAAAACCACTCATCCCTTCTTTGCGTGTCTTTCACGTCAGAGTTTGTAGATTTCGAAAATAAGTGCTTGACTGGAAAGTTTGAGCATAAACAGTATAATCGGTCTCCATAAGAAACTCATTCCATTTTCTTTCTTGAATCAGATGCTCTTGATAAAACAATAGTATTTTAGAAATGAAATATTATTCAAAGCCTTCAGTACCATTTTTGAGAAGCAGTGGCAGTGGGGAGATGAGCAAGGGAGGGGCAGGGAGAAAGGGAGACAGAAAAATCTAAGCAGGCTCCACACTGTAAGCACAGAGCCCGACACAGGGCTTAAACCCAGGGAGGTTGAGATCATGACCTGAACTGAAATCAAGAGTCAGTCAATAAACTGACCAAGCCCCCCAGGTGCCCCTAACCTTCCTTTAACATAGATAGGTAGCTCGATAGATAGAATGGGGTATTATAAGATCCCCTGGAAATATGAAGAGAATTATTGTTTAATAAACAACAATATAATTATTGTTTAATTTTTGTTCCACAATTTAACTGTATTCTCAAAAGGAGAAGAAAGCAAAGTATGAAAAATTAAATAACAAAAACATTTCCTATTGATTTGAATCAAAGGCAAGTGTGTTCGTACCTCTAAAAGCACTTTTACGTTCCAGTTATGTAAGTTTAGAGCATTTATGTGAGGATGAAACTAAGCTGTAGAGCTGCCGTTAACTGTTAGCTCCCGAGCAATTATTGTCAAATTGCATTCCGGGAATACTTAGTAAATGTCAACTAGTCAAGTTTAACCTTTCAGGGGACACAGTGAGAGGCCATGTAACCATAATATTCCTTTCTGTCTGCTACACACAGGAGCAGAGCCAGAGCAGAAGAGGTTGTGAAGGGGATCTGATCTACTTGAACCTTTCCTCATTTATCTGTTTCCTATTTATGAATGAATGTGCTAGAAAACTCAGCAATTTGCCCAAATTTTCCAACAAGGATGCTTTAATGTTGATACAAACTTCTGTAAACTACTTGGAGTGGAAAAATCATTTTCCATTTAAAGCTGGGTTTATAAGGGGCACCTGGGTGGCTCACTCAACTGAGCATCTGACTTCGTCTCAGGTCATGGCCTTAGCGCTCATGAGTTCAAGTCCCGTGTTCGGGTCACTGCTGTCAGTGTGGAGCCTGCCTTTGATCCTCTGTCCCCTTGCTCTCTGCCCCTACCCAGCGTGCACTCACTCTCTCTCAAAAATAAATAAACATTAATGAAAAAACATATTTAATTAATTAATTAATTAAAGAAAACTCAGGATTTTACAAAATAAATTCACAGATAAAAATGTACAAAGTCCAATACAGTTCACAATTTAAAGTTCATTTGAAGGAGATGGAGTAGATGTCTTCATAACTTTTTCAAAACAAATATTTTCTTTTTTTTTTTTAATTTATTTCTGAGAGAGAGAGAGAGACAGTTTGAGCAAGGGAGGGTGAGAGTGAGGGAGACACAGAATCTGAAACAGGCTCCAGGCTCTGAGCTAGCTGTCAGCACAGAGCCTGACACGGGGCTCGAACCCATGGACTGTGAGATCGTGACCTGAGCCAAAGTCGGACGCTCAACCGACTGAGCCACCCAGGCACCCCAAAACAAATGTTTTTAACAAAAAAATTTTTGTTAAACAAAAATTGATGATCCAGTTAATGCTAGATTCCTCCCTTTAACTTTTTCTTTTCCTCTTCAATTTTTTTTTTCCATTGGGCCAGTTTTGGTTATTGTCTTATTTGAGAGAATTGTAGACATATTTAAAATGTCATAAAAAGGAGGGGAGATCAGTTGGCTAAGTGACACTTGATTTGGGGGCTCAGGTCACGATCTCACAATTTGAAGTTTCAAGCTCTGCACTGGCCCTGTGCACTGACAGCATGGAGCCCGCTTGGGATTCTGTGTCTCCCTCTCTCTCTCTGCATCTCCCCAGTTCGTGTGCATTTGCTCTCTCTCAAAATAAATAACCTTTAAAAAAATAAACAATAGAGGCACCTGCGTGGCCCAGTCAGTTGAGCTTCTGACTTCAGCTCAGGTCATGTTCTCACAGCTCAAGAGTTCAAGCCCCGCACTGGGCTCTGTGCTGACAGCTAGGAGCCTTGAGCCTGCTTCAGATTCTGTGTCTTCCTCTCTCTGCCCCTTCCCCATCCCACATTCTGTCTATCTCTCTCTCTCTCTCAAAATAAATAAATAAATAAATTGCCATAAAAAGGAATCCATCTGGTTGCTGAAAAGGATCAATGACAAGAAGGTTTGAAAAAGAAAGAATAAAGCTTTATATAAAATTAGGATTAGTGGTTCATTTTTGAGAGTGTATAGAAAGAAAAATTAAGTCTTAATGAAAAGAACTTCCTGTTTTTCTTATTCTTACATCTTTTCAGTTATTCAGTAAACATTTATTGGCCACTACTCTATGGCCTGCATTGAGCTAGCTGCCAAACATAGGGAAATGAATAGGTTGTGGAATTATCCAATGATGGTGACAAGACAGTTAATGGTTACCTAGAATTAATTAGCAATTGACGGTTTATACAGAAGATAATGGGAGAATGAAGGACAAATCGGTTCTATGTGGGCATTACCATCAATACCTTAATATGGAAAATATTTCTTCAAGATTGCTTTTTTAATTTGCTTTTCTTCCAAATGAAAGACATTTAAACTGCAATATGTGCTTTTGAAAACCATTTTCCTGCTTCTTCTTTTACAAATACAGTCACTAGAATCATGATTAAACAATTTAAGGAAGTAAAAATTTGGGCCACAATTTTTAATTTCAGAAGATGTTCTGGCATTCTATTTATTTAATCTTTTTTTTTCTGATATGGAGTCAAAATCAAAGAAGCATCTCTCAGTCCTGAAATATCATTGTTGGTGGTTAGTTTTGGATATTCTGAGAAGACTGCTGAAACTTTTAAAGCCATACTTCCTTGAAATGATAATATCCTGTCTTGAGAAAATGTGGGAAAATGGGTAGTAATTTAATAAGTAGGTTATGAGAGAGTAAATGGAAAACTTATTTAGGTAGCAAACGTTATAGAGATTCAAAATGTCTAAACAGGAAAGTGATTGTACACATTTCAGTGCATCCATCCAAAAGTATCTCATGTGGATTTTATGAAAGATAGCTCATTGTAACTTAGAGAATTTTGAAAGAAATTCTTACTATACTATTGGGAAAAAAGTTGATAAAAGTACATATACTTTTTTTCATTTTTGTTTAAGTATATTATGTATATGGTATGATGATAAAATGTAATCTGAGAGAATAAATATACAAAATATAGATAAATTTCCACTTTGTAGAGCCAAGAAAGCTATTGCAGGAGATTCCATTTGTTTGGGTTCAACCATAGCATAAAAGACAAAATAGGATAAAATTTCCAAAATAATTACAATTTTGCCAAAGCACACAGTCCATTAGTTAGGGCGTGTCCTGTCAAACAAGGGGAAAATATTCTCTCCTTACAGAGCAAAGACTACCCAAATGTACTCTAGACACCTTACAAAGTGATAATTGAGATGATTTCTTGGTTTAACTAGATAGTCTAGACAGCAAATGCCAAACTTCCCAGATTACAATACCTCTTTATAAGCTAAGTCCTTGGTAAGAGACCCTCTGGTGTGGGACCCCAAACATGAAGGCCTCTGTGACCTGCAGAGTGCTCTTCAACAACTTTCTCTAGACATCCCCAAATACAAAAAGTCTTTTTGTCTATTTGTACACAAGCAACCTGGAAAAGCTTTGGGGTTTTGACCCATCTTTATGAGAATTAAAAAAAAAACAACAGTTATTTGTTATGGCCCCCTTAACTGGTTAGAAAGCTTTAAACCTCTTGTCTGAGGGTAGTAGTTCCTACGGCCAAACCTGAACTAATTCTAGGCTCTGGGTTTGATCTTACAGTTTGTTATCCACTACGGACATTAGTACTGACTGAGAACATATGGCCCTTTGCAGTGAGACAATCCATTTCTTTTGAGATTCTGTTCATCTCTTCCTCTCAACATCCCCTTCATCCCTGCCAAGTCTTCAATCCTGCTGTTCTCTCTCCCCCAACTAGAAGGGAAACCAAAAATTGTCTTACCTCAGTTATGGAACTTTTTTATACCTCTTTCATCCTTATGGTGACTACCATTGAGAATCCTACCTAATATTATTGGTTGATGGATCATATCTCAAAACTAAAACAGAAGATTTTTAAGCAGGATACAGTATCACTAACTTAATCTTTTCTTTAGACTGTAGACAACTTCTTGAGGTAAAATCATACAACTAGAAAAGCCCTAGGGAAATATCACACTTAATGATACCATGCCCTGCTATTATTAATGAAAGGTACATTAAAGAATTCTGCCTTAGGTGGAATACAGATCACTCTCAATATGGCATGATTAATGATGGACAATGCGTTGCTCTAGATTGGTATTGACTACTCTTGATGACATCTGTGCCAGGACCAATATTTCTTATCAAATAATATTTATATGGCCTGGATCAATAAAACTGATATGGTAGAAGTGACTATACATTGCCTTGGGTGGGGAAGGGAGGAACTACAACACTTGGCTCTCTAGAGTTGATCCTGTGGTTGATGGGATTTATCTCGTGGTCTGAGCTGGGCAGTTGGGTTCCTGATTGTGAAGCATCTTACTTGGATCATTACTGATTCCTGTTTCTGTTAGAGTGGTCATCATGCCGATCCACTGTATTCTATCAAAAGCCTTAAATGCCTCTGTGCAGCCACATTCTCACCTGATACATGATGCAAGAACAAAAAGATAAATAAGATCACACCATATGTTTAATTATGGAGACGACTGGACAAACGCTGGGAGGTGAAGATCTGCATCTCTAGCCCTTCCTGAATTGTTCAACGTCCTGCAAGGGAGGAACTGCCCAACGGGAAGATTGAGAGACAAAAGGCAAATGGACAACGGCCAGACCCTATAACGACAACAGAATACTGACTCACAATCCCTGCAGCAAGCAGCCTGGAAGGCAAACCACACCCTCTGCATCAAAAAAACCTAAGACATCCAAACTTGATCAATGAACACAAACTCCCCCAGCTTTGGCACCCACATTCAACGCAGGACCAATCAGAGAAAGGCAAATCTTCTCCCTACACCAATCATATAAGAAACCCAACTTCTAGCTTATCTTCTGCATCGCAAGGACTTTCACTCAGAGCATAGTTTAAGCCTTCCCCCCCCCCTTTTTTTTCATTGTCTACGTTTCCGGTTTCCTGCCTGTCTTCAGGTCTTTGCAAATGCAAGTGAGGCTAATGTCTTCATCATTCTGTGTTGCTATCACCAAGTACCATATACCGGGTGGCTTATAAGCAACAGGTATTTATTTCTCAGTTCTGGAAGGTGTAAGTCCGAGATCGGGGTGCCGATATGACCAGGTTGTGGTGAGGACCCTCTTCCTGGATGCAGACTTCGATTGCTGGCTGCACCTTCACATAGTGAAAGAAGGGGGGCGGCTAGCTCTCTGGACCTCTTTTATAAGGGCACCAATTCCATTCATGCGAACTAGCTTCATAACCTAAACATGACCTTCCCAAAGAACCCACCTCCGAATACCATCACATTGGGATTAGGTTTCAACATAGGAGTTTGGGGAGGGGTAACAGCAACAAGTATTCAGTCCACAACAGGTGGCCATGGCAAGTTGCAAATAAATGGTCTCTGTTCTCATTTGCATGCTCTCTTTACTTCCAGAAAACTGAAAGTTCACTGTTAGCTGCTAAGTTTAATGAGGACCACGGCGTTTTGTTTTTCTGTATTTTAAACTGTTGTGTATAAAGCATATGTACATATTCATAAAATATCAGAATTATTTTAAATGAAGAAAATACATACACAGTATGCAATTTGAGGGGGCAGTATTTCAATGAGAACAAACCAAGATCAAGTTCATCACGCCCTTGCAGCTAGGATAAGTGAGAACCACTTTGCCGTGAGTTCAGCTCCAAGGTTAGTTTCTGAAACACATTTCAAGCAGAACGAGGAAACTGCACCACGCAGGAGTCAAGAGAAAAGACTCAAGTTACAAAACAATGTCCAGTTAAAAGTAGAACGAGAGAATTTGGAAACATGGGTTTGGTCAGTGGCCAAATGATAAGCAATTGTCAAACTGCAGAAGGGCATTTCAAACGCATCTTCGTGTTTACATTCAGTTCCAACATTATCTGGATAAGTTAGTATGTGACCTGATATGTTTTTCTAGGTAGCTTGTTGAAACATGGTTGTAGTGACTAAGGCTTAAATTAACAATTCAACCAGATTCCAATGCATCAGTCTGACCTACCAAAACTTCTATTCATGATTATATACATTTGATTGCAGGGGACTTTTCTCTGAAAGCAAGGAATATATATATATATATATATATATATAGTACATATATAATCCATATTGTGAAGTCACTTAATATTCATTCTATTCATATATGCTAATATATATTCATATATGTTTACATATATGAAACATATATTTATATGTATGAAATTCATTTCTACTTAAGGTATTTTCTTTCTAAATGCCTAAATGTCTTGCTATTTTTTACATTGCATGTTGAGACATTTAAAAAATCTTCCCCTACAAAATATATAATTTGAAGGTAGTTGGCATGTCGTTTTAAAAATATTTATTTATTTTTGAGAGAGAGAGCACAAGTGAGAGTAGGTGAGGGGCAGGAGGATCCAAAGTGGGCTCTGAGGTGACTAGAGAGAGCCTGATGCAAGGCTCGAACCACGAACTGTGAGATCATGTCCTGAGCCAAAGTTGGCCACTTACCCGACTGAGCCACCCAGACACCCCAGCTTGTGTGTTTTATGAACAATTTTATTTATCTTTAACCATGATGAATAACCACACAAAATTTATGTTGAGCTGCAGTGGCATCTAGAAATAAAACAGGTATAGTTATAGGAATGTTTTAGTTTTAGGCAAGAACTAGATGTAGTATATGGAAGAATCATTGAGCAAAAGTCACTTATTAAGAACTACTACTCTCTAACTCGCAAAAGAAACAGGAAAAATTAAGGAAACAGATTAAAAATAGTGTGGAAAAACTCTGCCAGCTAATAATCTGTCATTCCTAATTTCATTTCATAGCACATGACCTGAAATGTCCAGTCTCCAGTCAGCAGGTGAGAATCATTATCTATGAGTAAAATCCTCCTTTCTGACCCTTACTGGTAAGTGAGAATTGGTGTTTTAAATCCAGATGCATACCTAAAAATAGGACCTTCAATACCTTTTCTCAAATCATAGAGATATAAATCTTTATTATGAAAAAGAAAATCCACTGGTATTTACTTCTAATTCTTGTGAGGCGCTTTACATAAATTCTTTCTATGATCCTTCGCATATAACCCACTTACTTGTCTAGTTAAAAAATAGATAAATGGAGTAGAAACTGGCATTCAGTGGAATTTAAATGGCTGTCAGTATTTTGCAGGAAATCAAGAATAATTTTCTGCCTACCCTTCTATGGTCTTGGATGAGAGTCCCTCGTAATAAAGGACAGATTCACAGGAGAAAAAACAGGCAGAAGTTTATAACATGCAAACCTCCTGTACACATGGGATGTGTACACATGCAAACCTTCCTGCACCCAGGAAAACTGAATAAGTCCCCAAAATGGCCCAAGTCATCGTCTTAAATACCATCTCCAGCTAAAGCCAAAACAAGGTCTTGGAGGTGGGGAGGGGGTAAGGAGAGGCCAGTGATGGGAAGTTACCAACAAAAGCACAGTGAACAAAAGTGAATTGTTATGCGATGTAAAGTGTGCCTTCTCCACCGAGAGTTTCTAGATTAGGTCATCTTCCTTTCCCAGGAACAGAGACAGAGACACCTTAACAAATGGAGAGTTTCCTATGAATGCAAATGTCTGTTACAAGAGGGCAATTTCCCCTCTTCAGAGCATTGCCTGTGGTTTTTTAAAAATAATCAGCTCAAAATAATCCTTATGCTAAGAGGCATATTTTGGGGTGAAATTTTCTGCTTTCCTTCAATATAGAGAATGAAGGAAAGTTGCCGTATAATACAGTTATTCTGATATTTGTTAGATAACCTCCATGAATTCCAGAATCCATGACTTTATTATATGAACCGCTTAGTAAAATGAAGACATGGACTTATTAATTTTATTTAATAGTATAGATCTAACAGTGGCCATTGTGTGATTTGATGATAGGCCTTAGCTCCCAGGGTGTAAATCTGATTGCAATAAAAACATGGCCTCTAGAAGTTTGCCCCACATAAGGTCATGCTAGTGAAAGGAAGGTATTATGCCTTTCCACTTTTAAGACAATAGGGCAATATTTTTAATAGAAGATTGATATTCTAACACTCGACTTTCTCCAAAATATTCTCTTGGTAACAAAGGAATATCTGTTGAAGAACTAGCTTGTTAATAAAACTGTACGGAAACTGTAGTATATCAATACCAAAAAACTGATATCAGTGCTGTTGATGGTAGATTCTCACTACCACTTCCAAAAAACAAGCATTTTTTTCCTAGACAATGGAGCCCAATGAGTGTGTTTCGTATGGGAGGCTGCCATTCCTTCAGGGAACCTCAAAATTACCATCTTCCTCGGATGTCACTTGACTTAGATGTCAGGTTGCGTTTATAGCACTCCCGTGACTGGCTCTTCATTTGTTTGAATGTAAAGCAACGTTAACGAGTCTCCAGGGATCCATCGAGAACAGTGCAATATCTGTCACACTTCAGTGTCCGTACAAACCCACCGGAGATCTGGTTACAATGCAGATGCTGATGCACGGGGGGGGGCTGGAGAGGACATGAACTCCCAAGTGGAAACAAACCCCGAGGGGATTTCCATCCTGCTGGTCCTCAGGCCACCCTTTCAGGAGCAAAATAGTCAACCTTCTAAGAAGCACCGCTCTATTTCCATCACCTGGCGGTTTATCGCACCTTGCAGTGGCGCTGTGTCCCCGGGCCCTGCCACGCGGTGGCGCTGTGTCCCAGGGCCCTCCCTGGAGGTGGCTCTGTGTCCCTGGGCCCTGCCACGTGGTGGCGCTGTGTCCCCGGGCCCTCCCTGGCGGTGGCGCTGTGTCCCCGGGCCCTCCCTGGCGGTGGCGCTGTGTCCCTGGGCCCTCCCTGGCGGTGGCGCTGTGTCCCTGGGCCCTGCCACGCGGTGGCGCTGTGTCCCTGGGCCCTGCCACGCGGTGGCGCTGTGTCCCCGGGCCCTCCCTGGGGTGGCGCTGTGTCCCTGGGCCCTGCCACGCGGTGGCGCTGTGTCCCAGGGCCCTGCCATTTCTTCTGGGGCCCCACGAGCCCTCTGGGTGCCGTCGCCAAGATGTTACCGTTGCCTTTTCAAGCCACGGAGAGGACTGTTCCTGCTCCTTCCCTTCCTCTTCCAGGTGGGGCGCGGGGCCAGGGAGAAGTGCATCTGCCGAAGACCCTTCTTTCCGCTCTTGCCTGCTCTTTTCTTTTTCTTTTTTTTTTTTATTTTTAAAGTTTATTTATTTATCCTTGAGGAAGGGTGAGAGAGCGAGAGAGAGAGAGCACGGGAGGGGGAAGCAGAGAGAGAGGGAGACACAGAAGCAGCTCCAGGCTCTGAGCTCTCAGCACAGACCCTACACGGGGCTCGAACCCACCGACTGTGAGATCACGATTTGAGCCCAAGTCAGATGCTTCACCGACTGATCCGCCCAGGCCCCCACTGTCGCCCCAGCTGCCCCTGCCATCATCGCCCACCTCCTCCCACGGCTCTGCCTTGGTTTCCTGTCTGGCCTTCCTCTCGGGTCCTCCCTGCCCCCCACCCCCATCCTTCCAATCACATCTGTCACCTTCCTCTTCCTCCGTTTCTCTGATTTTCTCCTCTGTCCCCTTTTCCTCCTTTACTGTCTCTCCCAGTGTAGACAGACGCCCCTCCAGGAACTGCTGTGATTCACAGTATTCCCCAGGTTTAAAACGTGCCCGAACATTCATACCCATCCACCCACACATAATTACACACACACACACTCACACACACACACACACACTCACAGACTCACACATGTAACTCGCACATCACGCACACTGGCACATACACACACACGCAAATTCTTTCACACACCAGTCACACATGTACTCACACACATACACACTCACAGGCTCACACACATACTCGCACATCACTCAGCTTCATCCATACACTCACACACACAGATGCATTCAATCACATACACTTACACATACAATCACACATTCACAATAGACACACTCACACTCACACACCCCAGACACATGCATGCACGCACACACGCAGGATACACACACACACACACACACACACACAGCTCTTCAACTCTTCCTGTAAGTCCACTTGAGCATCTGCGTGTCACTTGCAGATCATCGGGACCGTAGTCCCCGCAATGGAGCAGAGACAACTACCGCTGGAGCGCTGTTCTGGATTGCCTACTTTTAATTTCTTTTTATCTTAATCTACGATTTATTTCTGTTGTCCCTTTTGCTCCTACGTCTAGGGGACTATTTAAATTTAGTCCACTCCATTAACAAAACGTTTGTTTCAGAGAGAACCCTCTCAGTTGCCAGTGGTTTTAAAAAAATACATTATGCACATCAGTGACGTGTGATGACAAGGGCCACCGGCCAGGCTTGCTCCCGTCCTTCCCGCTTCCCGGGCGGGCTCCGTTCGCTGTTCGAGGGCCCGGGCTTCCCCACGCCCGAGAGGGCGCCCCATTCGCTCGCCTTTCCACGCGCCTTTCCGTAACTCTTCCGGGGTCCCGTTCCGTTTAACTTGTTGTTAGTCTACACCTTCCTCTCCCTCCATCTGTTTTTTATCTGAAGTAAACCCTAAGAGCAGCTCATCCTGAAGCCAGCTTGAACTCTGACCCGCATGATGGTGCTGCGGGAACCAGCAGCCAGTCCCGCTCTTTGCGCTGCATTCATGTCTACGCACCGCGCTGTTCTCCTTGGTTTCTGACGGTCTCTTCACCAAGGCCAGCCTCCTGTAAGCTCCGTGACTGATCGTCAAAGAAGGCTAGAGGCACCCGTTGTTAAACAAATTCTTAAGGATCGGGGTTGAGCTCAGTTATGTCTAAAATTTATACTCACGTGTATTTTAAATTTGAGTCACATTACATTGGATTAAGACTAGCAATGTAATTATAACACATCGTTTGGACTGTGTGACATCATGAGAATAATACAGTAATTCTGATCGCGTTCTCAACTGGTAAATAGGCATTTGTGTAACATAATTTTGGAGGAGTAAAGTCATCGAGCAAAAATAGTGGTCCAAATGTGTGATAATTAGTGGAAGAGTAAAGTTTATTGGATGCTAAATCAAATAACGTAAATATCTGAACTGATTATCCACGTAGCTAATGATCTAACTTCTAATGACTAACAAAGGTAAGTAGAAAATGTTCTATTTTGCTGTCCTCCCTTGCGATAAAATCAGGTGACACACCTTTGCTTCTTTAAGTATGTCCAAAATAAGCTTCTAAAAAATAAAACTTCAGCGAAGAAGACTGTTCTCTCTCATTTTTATTAAATGAAAATACATTTCCCATATCCCGAGTCAGTGAAGGTCTCTAAGTAAAATCTAGATTTCATGTCTTTATTTTGTAAAATGGTATTGAGGGGAATATTTCCTATAGTTGTGAAATCTTTACCAAGACCCACAGATAAAAGCAATGCATTTTTGTATATTTCTTTCTTCATCTTTAAACTCACGGATCTCTGGAAAGTTGTTTATGTAACAACAGTGAAAAAAAACTATGCTTATCCAAAAAATGGAGTTAAGTTTTAGGTGCATGTAATTATATGTTTTAAAATAAACTGAATGCCTAGGGGCACAATGAATGATGTGTGAGGCACAGTACATTTTTTTTGTAACGTGGGGAGACATTTGGCGTCTTTACCATTAACCATCTAACACCAGTAGCAGTTCCCAAATATTATACAAATATAAACCCCTCCACAAATCTCTAGAATTCCCCCCCGGATTCAGTTTATGCCGTATGATAAATGCCTCTGGCAGATGATTCCCTCCTCCTTAAAACATCATCATTTCTTGCCTGTATAGGCACCAAACTTTTACAATTTTTTTTGTACCTTTACGGCTGACATTTGCCCCCTCTTTGCTGGTTGTCTTTCCAAACCTTTCCATGTTGAAATGCTCCACATCTGAGTGGTAACACTATTGTCTTCACATATCTAACTAGACGCCGATGCACCTCAGGCTCCTTTCTCTTCTCTGCACTTCCGGTTCCCATGATCCTTTGCATGTCTCACATCTCAGTTAAAATATGGACGAGCATCTTCAGCTTTACATATGCAAACAGATTGGAAGAAAAAAAAGTTCCCAAACCTGCCCGGCCCTTAAGTCTTTACTATATCACCAGAGGCTATTACTATTTGTGTGGTGGCTCCGTCCAAAAATACTAAGATATTGGTCTAATTTCATGCTCAACACTCAATATTTCAGTAATTTCTTCCAGATCTAGCGTCAAAACATACTCTAAATTTCATTTCTAACTTCCTTTGAATGGAAACTTCCCTATTTCAAACTACAATCAGAGCTGCCCTTGTTTTCTCATTCAGCTTCCTGTTTAGTCCCTGTTACCACCTTTTTACTAGAAGATTAAGATTGTCATATCCAAACAACAATAATATTTTAATCACACGAATTGTGCCACTTTACTCCTTTTCTCAAGAATTTCTAGTCATCTATTCACAATAAAAATATTTAATTTCCTGACCATGGTCAGTGAAGTTTGACACTATCTGGCTAGCACCTGTCACTGTGGGTCATTGCTACCTCCCTTAGTCAACTCCACTCATGGAAGCCATCTTGAAGCTTCCTGAAATATGGCAAAATATTTTCTGCCTCAAGATCTTGGCAATTGAATTTTTCTTATCTGAGGACCCTTTTCCAATAGGCTATATTATATTTGAGGTGTATCATTCAGATCTCCACTCCCATCACACCTATTCAAGGAGACTTTTCTTCACTATCTTATCTAAAATACCGTATCTCCTCACGCAATATCCTTTCATCATATTTATAAACAGATTCCCTACTACCTAATATTAGAACATATATTTATTTAAATATATTAATATCCATATCCCCCACTGGAATATAACCCATTTAAATGACTCTGAATATCCACTTTACCATTCTCTTTCAAACTTCTAGAATATTTTCTTGTACATAGTAGGCACATACCAATAAAATTTTCTGAATAAATTCAAGTATGCAAAAATGCCATCTTATTTGTAAAGTTAAATTTTATAAATAATGAATCAATATAAAAAGAAGACAGAAAACATCAGGAGAATTGGGCTTGGAGCATGAATTACTCAAAGAAAAAAAATTAATGTTATGACCTGTTTTATTGTTTATCTCTATTCCCTGTTTCAGTCAAACAGTGAATAAGTAAAACTGTGGGTGAGACCTTATAATTTCAGCACATAAATATCAACCCAATTATAATGTGTGCACACTATGCTGACCCCAGTAAGTGACCCTCACCCCGTGGTTTTAAGCACTGGATTATGGCAAAGATGGTAAGATAATTGATGCCCTGATTAGCTTATCACATAATATTTTCTCTATTAGATTACATTATATGCATAGATAATGGTATACCACTACTACGATTATCAAACTTGAGAGGCCCACATGGCAAGAACCTGGGAGTGTCCTGTAGGAGCCATAGAAAATACCCGGCTCACCCCCAACAAGAAAAAGACGACCTTAGCGGTGCAAGGAACTGATTGCTGCCCATATCCCTGAGAGGTTGGAGAGAACGTGAAGCTGCAGAAATACAGAAAGGTATTCTGACGGGCCCACAGCTTCCTTAAAGTCTTGTGAGATCCGGACCAGAAGACACAGCTAGATCATGCCCAGACTTCTGACCTACAGAATCTCTAACATAACAAGTGAGTGTTGTTTCAAACTACAGTGTTCGTGAGTGTTATATAGCAAAATAAATCTAGTGCACCAATGCCGATAACTATTTTGTAATGTCAACATTTTTAAAGACTTTAAACACAAGAAAACAAGGGCAAAAACTTTCCAATAATAAAATCTTGATCATAAAATTATTGGTCAGAAATGTCAAAGTCTTTGTGGAACTATGTGAGAAGCACCTGGAGAAGAAATAAGATTTCTCTCTTCTCTGTTGTTGGATTAAAAAATAGACAATAGTGTAGCTAGAGGCATTTGGACAAATTCATGACAACTATATATTTGAACGAGTTTGTATTCCTCTATGGTTACATGTATGTTTCTTTGGGATCAGATTAGGTCGAAGGATATGTAAGGTGTTTATTTGCCAGAAATAATTTATTTAAAAAAGTTTTTTTTGCAGGAATGAAAATAATAGCTGACTGAACTTTCCTAACAGTCATACTGCAATTTTAGACATCCGAATTTCCCATCTGCTTCAGACAGTGACAATCAAATTAAACTCTAGAGTTTGAAGAATATTTGAGAAAGGGCTTGCATTTCATTGTTATTATTTTGTAAGTGATCTTCCAAACTATCAACGACAACAATGCAACCACAATATTTGTAGGCACTTCTGCATTGTTATAATAGTGACTTGGTCTTAGACTGCAGTAACATTCTGCCATTGTGTGATCTTTAGATCTATTGGAATATTTCCTTAGAAACCCTTTGTAAATCAGAACCTAAATCTTCTGACCTATTAGGTATTAAGCCTATAATAGCATAGCCATGACAGGAATATTGTTAAGGATATGCCATACTTAAAAAGACACTATGGGAGGCTTTTTAATTAAAATTTTCAATTCCATAATGTTATTAAAACACTGAAATAAGATAAGAACTCTACAGTCATTTTCAAAACCCAAGCTAAAGATAATTATTGCAAATGAGAATATGTAACTTGAACTCCATGACAGTCAAGGCAATAAAATAGAAATAATGAGTTGCATAGCATCCATTTTTAATAAAAAGGAGACACATCGTGTATTTTATCAGGTATAAAGCTCACAGTTTTTTTTTAAAGAAAAATGCTATTAAATTTAAGAACTTTTCATAGTAAAGCTGGTTTTAGCATTTTCATGATCAGTCGTGTCCCATTTTATTCCTGAAACTGTATGGCAACAATAGGGAATCAGTGGAAAATACTCATTTTCATATATTTTACAATCAATTTTTTCAGGCACATTTAGGAAACCCTTTTTATGCTTGTTGTGGGTGGCAATACCAACATTGTTTAGTTGGGGTTGTGTATGTTACATGGCAATGAGAGCCACTGAAATCAACACATAAACAGTGGAAAAATACTACAAGTTTAGACAATGATGATGCCATGAAGGATGCATATGAGGGCATGTGATAAAGGGTGGCTGGGGTGAGTGTGACAGAGACAGAAACCTGCAAAAATTGGTGGGTAAAATATTCCAATCAGAGGATATCCTCGCTGTGGATGCCCTGATAAATTTTATTAAGCGGTTTGTTTAAGAGAATGGCAAGGTTTGGAACATCTGAACGGTGAAGGTTAAGTGGTAGAATGGTAGGGTATGAAGATTCTAGAGGCAATCAGAATCCAGACCTCATGGATCTTAGAAGGCATTTAGAGTTACAACGGAAATGTGAAATTGTGTATCATCTAGATCACTTCGCCTGCTGTTTTGTGAGTAGTCTATGGTAAGGAATCAAGGTTGCCAGCCAAGTGGTCATTGCATTAGGCAAGAAGCCAAGATAGTGATAATGGAAGAGTGGATATGCTGCTGGATCTGGGGTGCATTTTAAAAGTAGAGCAAGCAGTGTTGGCTGACTGGTTGATTGTAGAATGTGTGTGAGAAGTAATGAAGAATATCCCCAGGGTTTGGGCCCTGATGAAGTAGGTGGCGGTATATATAAAGGAAGATGATATGAAGAGTAAAAGCTTTGTTTTGTGCTCAATGATTTTGAAATACTCATAGATCGAGTTGGTTGATAGAGTTAGTGATTTTCTATATCCTTGTTCTATTATTTCCTAAAGGAGGAAGGCTGAAGTCACCAATTAGCTGTCCATAAGATTTTCTCGTTTTTCTTGGTTTCTGTCATTTAATTTTTTTAATGTTTTATTTCTGAGACACGCACACACACACACACACACACACACACACACACACACACAGTGTGAGCAGGGGAGGGTCAGAGAGAAAGAGTGAGATACAGAATCTGAAGGAGGCTCCAGGCTCTGAGCTAGCTGTCAGCACAGACCCCGACGTGGGGCTCGAACCCATGAAACATGAGATCATGACCTGAGCTGAAGTCGGATGTTTACCTGACCCAGGTAAATACGGTGCCACTCAGGTGCCATGGTTTCTGTCATTTAATCATGAAATGTCCTGGTGTGTTTTTTAATTAATATTTATTTTGCCTGCAGTTCTCTAAGTTTCTTCAATCTGTAAATTGACATTGTTTTTGAAAAAAAATGTTTATGCTTCCTTCTACACTCTTTTGCTTCCTCTTTTCATTTTTGTCCAATTACAAATATTGTTTCTTATTTTCCCAGAATTCATGGATGCTTCGTTTGTTTGTTTCACTTTTTTTTCTTTCTGTTTTCTGCACCTGTTACTCTCTCTTGAAAACTACTCTTGGTGCTGTTGGGTGCTGACGTGCCTGCCCAAGACATTCTTCATCTGCTAATTTTTACTCTGAACTTTGCATTTGACTCCTTATAGTTTACCTCTATCTACTAGATTTTTCCCATCTCTTTATATGCATTTGTCTCTTACCTATTAGAAGTTTTAACATGTGAATTGAAGTATTTTAAATTCTCAGTTTGATAGTTCTAACATCTGGATTATGTCTGTGTGTTGTTTTAATCTGCTAAATTTATGTTTGTTTGTTATGCAGCAATAGAATAGTCTGTTTCCACTGAATGTTTTGTCTCTTGATAGTAATTTTATACCTTGCTTTTTATAGACTCACAATTTCTGATTGAACACTGGACATTGTATACAGAATAGTGGTGATAAGTGAATAGGGGAATGAGCATGCCTTTTCTTCTGCTTGGCTGGCGGTGTGGAAGAATGAATCAATGTAAGTAGTAGTTAGGTTGGGTGTGAGTTTGTTATTATGGTTACCTTTTGCAAACTGTGGTTTGAAATTCTTCCAGTTTTATCTTATACCTAGCATAGAAAATGATGTGCAAAGATATTTTCTCTTCTAATTCTTCTACTGACTTCTTTTGTACCAGTGCCCCAACTGTGATTTCTTTCCACTCTGCTGTCTCCCTCATGTGATGAACTGCAATTGTTCACTGCCTGGTGTTCACCAACTTGGAGGGAAAGTCAAGTTGGACTCTCTCTTGTTGCAGGCTAATGATGTCAATGTTTTTTTGTTTGCTTGTTTGTTTGCTTTATTTTTTAATAATGTCAGTGTTGTGTGGCCTCATATGTTTCTAGTTCTCCAAGGTGAAGCTTCTCTGATTATCCTGTCCTTCCTCCCCATGACAATCAATCTATGCCTTATAAACTTGGTGAATCTTGTGTGGGAGAGGATACCCTGCCCTTATGCTAGTGGTGGGAACCTCATAATGTCTCTGTATAGGATGAGTGTGGACTCAGAATTCTCTTGTGTTTTCCTCCAGTGGTAGATGATTTTCTTTCTTTTTCTACCAGCTGCAGGAGTTCTTCACCGGTGCCCTGGGGGTGGCAGGATTATTCGCCCTTTGCCAATGGCATAAGCCTTTTGTTCTGTTTGGGAGAAGGTTCAGGTGGGGTTTTGTGATGACAACTGACAGCTGCTCCTGTGTTGCCCTGCCAGAGACGATCCAGCGATCATGCTCCAACTGTTTAGAATGGGCCTTTCTTTCTATATCCAACGAGTAGGTCCCATTGCAATCTCAGTGTTCTAATGGGTTCCAGAGAAGTTATTATTTTGTAATTTATCTGTCTTTTTTGTAGTCAAGATAGGAGCTCTTAATATCCTAAGTGAAGGCTTCCACCAACATACCTTTGAAACAGCAGCAAAGCATGTCCAGGGAATAGAGTGTGTGTCCTTAGTGGCTGGGAGGAGTACGAAATGAGAAGCTATGTTGGACAGGTATAATGTTTCCATTATGCGAACTGAGTAAGTTCCAGAGATGTACTGTACCACAAAGTGCCTATGATTGCTAACATTGGATTGTGCACTCAAAATTTGTCAAGAGGGTTAGATCTCATGTTAAGTGCTCTTACCACAATTAAAAATAAGGAAGAAAAGTGTAGTCCTCTAAAGTTATAATCACCATTTTCCCATAGAATTCTTCTTGGACTCCATTCTAAATATTTCTTGCCACTGGATTAGCCTTTTGCCAGCAACCCTCTGTGGCTTTGTAAATAAATATTCTTTATATAAGCCAAAAAGCCTTGTCTAATAAGCACTGGAAGGTCTAATCACAAAGTCAAGAAACGTTTAATGTTTGAGAAGCAACAGTATATATTTTCCAGAACCCTTTCATTTAATCTGCAACATAATGCCTTGAGTTAAGTTTTTACTTGAACCACAATTTTCCAATGAAGAAACTGGGGCAAAGAGAAGTTCTGTATCTTACCTCAGCTCACAGAATTAGACAGAGTCAAAGCTAGGACTCAGAGTTGGAATTTGTGTACATAGCCATTGAATTACACATTATCTGTGCCTTCACATTGACTTCAAGACAATCTAAGTAAGCTAAGAAGCTTAAGACACCCACCTTTTTTGTCATTTACTTTCACTAGGAAAATGAAAGGAGGTAAAACGATTTCCCCAGCTGATGCTGCCAATTAACTACTAAGAAGAGAGGATCCTAAGAGCCTAGGATAAGTCTTCATACTCAAAGGCTGATGTTGTCTCCTGAAGTATGCATAAGTTTTAGGTAATTTTAAAGTCTAAATTTAGAAACTTAGCACTGAAAATCTCAGCTCTGGCTTCATAATTAAATGATAATAAGTGATAATAGAATATATATATATATATATATATATCATGACATGGAATTTAGGAGANAGAAAGAAAGTAAAACATTTTTTAAACAGTAGTTTTTCTGTGTAATAGTTTGAGAATAAAATGCCCATTTTAAGAGAGATTGATTAGTGTAATGAAAAATGTGTTTTAACTGACTGAAAGAATTAAGGAGTATATCAGCTAATTGCTAGAGAAAATGTATAGATTGATACCAAACCAGCATTTGAAAGTGTGAAATAAGTATCTCATTTAGAAGTTTGATTTAAATTGCTCCATCATGAAAATGTGATGAAAAGTATTTGATATAAGGATATACATAATATGTACTCTATAATATAAATGTATATATTTCATAGCAAAAGTAAGTCAACCATTTACGTGTCTTAGAAGGTCTCCAACAATTAGCTCAGCATTTTTTACCACTATATGAATGGCCACAAAAAGTCAAGGGAGAAGGCTAATGATGGATACGTTTGAAAGCGCACATGATTATGTGGTCTAAGAAATTTTTAGAAGAGAAAGAGATAATTACAAAATCTGCACACATTATCAGATACAAGCTCTTCTCATCAAATTTGAATAAATGGACTATCAAGAAAAGTTGAAGAGCAGAAGTATCGATGTGGGGAACACATGATAAACCTCTTTTTAAACCCACTGGGGTGGGGTTTCCTGAAAAACTTATGAGTGAAGATGTCCAATGATCAACTAGAAATACTGTAAGACATGGGCATATAGATACATATAAATGTTTTCAGTATAAAAGTGGTTCCAAATCCATATATTTGAATGACTCGTGTCATGCTTTAGAATCATAGCAAATAGAGAGAAAGTGTTGAAAGGAACATTTTCAAGGAAAAAGAGTAAGGAAAAGGAAAAAGAATAAGAATAGAAACCAGAAGAATGTAAATATTTAAGAATAAGAAAAAAAAAGACCTAGCAAATTTCACAGATAAAATGTGGTCCATATACTTGAGTAACAGTAGTAAACAAAATTTCACAGAAACCTCTTAAATTTTTTTTTTANAAGCGAAAGTCGGACGCTTAACCGACTAAGCCACCCAGGCGCCCCTCACAGAAACCTCTTAAGACACAGAAGAAGACAGAAGCCATAGACAGTGTCAATCGCCTATGAATACATGAGGATTTGAAACTTGTCTGGACTTAGCCATCATAGATAACCTTCCCCATGACTGGCTCCAAGTGTGGTGAAGACACAGGGTGGGAAACTGTAGCAGGTAAAATGTGGAGGAAGAAGATGGATAGTGAAAATAACACAGGCTGTAAGACACAAAGTGTTTAAGAATATATTTTATTTGATTAGAAAATAAATTTAAAATAAAAAAAATTGGGGTGCATGGATGGCTCAGTTGGTTGAGTATCCAACTCTCAATTGCAGCTCAGGTCATGATCTCGTGGTTTCGTGTGTTCTTGTCCCGTGTCAGGCTCTGTGCACTGACCAGATGGAAACTGTGTGGGATTCTCCTTCTTCTCTCTCTTTGCCCCTCTCTCCCTCACCCTCTGTCTCTCTCAAAATAAAGAAATAAACTTTAAAAAATCTTCAGAAAAGAAATTGTGACAGGTTAAATTTGTAGGCATTGTATTGGCTTTCACAAAGAGTTCTCAAGGTTCAGTAATTAAAACACTGATTTTAACAGTCTAACAGACCTGTGGAACAGAATAAAAAGTTCATAAATAGAAGCAAACTTTCTATTCAATTTATGATTAATGTGACATGTCAAATCAATGTGGAAAAGATATGCCTTCAAGATATGGTGGTAACACAACGGGCCAAACATCTTGGTAAAACTAAATATGGATCCATACTTCACACCACACAACAAGTGCAATTACAAATGAATCAGTGAATCAGACATTTCAATGGAAAATGAAAAAGTGAAAGAACAAGAAGAAAATATGGTCTTTTTTTTTATGTGTGAAGGCTTTTCTAACTGTCATAAAATAATGAAGTATTGCTAGTTTGTCAGAAATTAGAAGAAAAATGCTTCTAGTATACACAAATATACACACACACACACACAGCTATGAACAAAGTGTACATAAAAATTAAAGCCTGGGAAATATTTACAAAGAGTATCAAATTATAGTTCTTCTTTGTAAGACACTCCCTGAAATAAATAACAAGAAAAGACCTAAAATAGAATGGGAAGATTGACTAATTCTTTACAGCTGAAAAACAAAACAAAACAACCCCAAACCCACAAATGAACAACAAAAATTCCACACGCAAATTTCATTTAACATATGAACAATTGTGCAAATTCACTTAAATAAAATAAAATAAATTCGTTTAAATAACATAGGTTAAAATTCCATGAAAATACCCTCCAGAAGTTTGAATACATTTTGTGTCGGGAAGGCCTGGCCTAAGCAGGGATATACCAGCATTACCAATGCAGTGTACAATAATCCCACTTGAAAGGATAACTTCGAATATTTACTAAAATTACAAATTCAGATTTTTACTTCTCTTTCAGTAGTCAATAGTTGTTCAAGGACATCACCAGAGTTCAAATCATGGAAACAAGACAGATAATTCCACTTCCTGTCCCGCTAGGTCAGCAACACAGCCCCCTTTTGGTCATGTCTACACTCAGTCAACTCCTGCCAGAGGATTATACAGGAGCTGCCATTTAGGCTGTTCCTATCACGTCAAGTCGTTCTTCCCCCAAATATTCCCAACTAACTTCCTACTCTTCCTCAGGTCTTTGATCACATATCACTGAGGCAGGCTCTTACCACATGAGTATGCTCATATGGTAAAATGACCCCTGGTCGAATCTCGTTACTTCTAGAATAAAGAGAGAAATTAATTCCATCAGTGAAAAATTAAGGAAAAATCAAGTATCTGAGTGTAGGTCTTTTGAAATTGAATAAGAGAAGCATTTTCAGAGAAGCTTTTGGTGTTCTTAAAGAAGATCCTCAATAAAGTTAATGAACCATTGCAAATTTCCCTGAATTCATGACAAAGTCATATTCTATACACCATAGTTGAAATTGCTTTTCACTTCTTAATGAGGAGGAGCGCTCATTAAAACTCTTTTTTTCACTGTACTTGTTTTTTCTACATTATCGATTTTTCATTATAATTAAACAGTAAGACATGTCAGATGCTGGATTCCTGGGAGATGACAATGTATATGTTTTTGGCAGAAAGAATAAATGACTTTTGAAACCCCCCAAATACATTATTTTTTTACAAATGTCCAAGTACCTTATTGCTTTCAAAAACAGAAATCTTCTGCTACAAGAAGAATGAAACTAGTTTAATGTCAGAAATATTTCTCACCAAATACACCACAATGCACGTACCATTTGGAGTGCCTTTTCTCTTTTGTACTGTAGAATCACTGGAAATTGCATGCTGAGGCCATTTCAACTCTACCAGAAAGGCTTTCAATGATAGTTACAACTTCTGAAGACTATAACTAAAATGACTTTCCTTTGACCAGCCAATGACCCTGAGAACCTAAACACTGTTCCCAGGAAGAAGACAAAGCCAGAAAATTCTTGTGATTGCTCTGCGGTGGCCGTGGTGAAAATGAAAGACCCCCACGACCAGCACCACAACGAAAAGAAAACACTTTGGAATGCTTTCTGGTACACAGACATTTTCTGAGTAACTTTTGACAAGGAAAGAAAATATCTTACCTTTTCTCTTAATCGACTTTAATTAATTGTAAAGTTACATAGACATAGAGACAGAAATATCTCAGAGAAATCAAGAACACAATAAAACCTCGGTTTGTTGTGAGTAACTTGTCCTGTGAGTGTTTCACAACATGAGCAAACATTTCTAATAAATTTTAACTTCATAAATGAGCTGTCTTGCAATACGAGTAGTACGTGATGCCAAATGTCATATCACAACTGAGCCAATGCTTGCTCGCTCTCTCTCTCTCCCTCTCTCTCTCTCTGTCTTCCTCTCTCTGTCTCTCTCTCTCACTGCAGGATTATGAGCGATTGTCTTCCATGCTAGAATGCTCGGTCTCAGGCCATGGTGTTTGGCAGAAATCAGTGATTTTTCAGAATATTGGAAAGTGCCCACAACTGGCACTAGCATATTTTTGGTCACTTCAAAGCACCTATGGACAGTCTTTTGCTTTTCTATATAAGCGTGAGTTTAGGAATGCTTTACTTTATTCTAGGTCAGGCCTCCTGCAGATAGAGACCCTTTCCTCTGCTGCCTTATTGCCAGTTATGTTAAATAAAATTTATGACAAGAGTTTATTAATACTGTGCTATAGTCAACTCTTGTTTGTGATAGTGAACATTGTCCTACACAATAATCTTCCTCTTCTCGTCTCCCTCACACCAGCCCCGAAGGTTTTCAAAAGTAAGTGAAGGTTAATTTGTTTATTTTTCTTTATATTTTGTGTTTTCTTTAGTATTTTGTACTGTATTACAGCATTGTAGTAAATTTTATATGAATACTACTGGATCATGGAACAAATCATCTGAGTTTCCATTATTTCTTATGGGAAGTTCACTTTGATATCAAGTGCTTTGGATCACGTGCATGTTTCCAGGACGAGCTGTGCTCACAAACCAAGGTTTTAATGTACTTAAAACACTTTGTTAAATTTCACTCTTAGAGGAGGAGACAGGCTAAGTGAATATTTTATTGTGTTTTCCCATGAAAGGAATATAACATTTTTTGGTGGAAAAAAATAATCAAATTTGTATCAGTTAGAAGGCTATCATCTGAAAGAACACCTTTCTGAAACTGGAATATTGCCTAAGGAGAACCTATTATCTTCTATAAAAACATGTCCAGGGCAAAATAAGAGATGAGTTATATTACTACACAATTCTTTTTCTGCTTCCTTGTTCCCTTAATCCCTCACTTTAGCTCTGCCTTGCATTTTGTGTGTCCTTGTCCTCAGATATATGATGACTGCGTGTTTCTAGATGTTCATTCCTGAGCCTAAATTCCATAGAAAATGTAGTGAGCTTCATTAAAATTAAAAATGCACTTATCTGCTCTGTAGGACACTGTCAAGAGACTAAAAAGACAGATTGAGAGAAAATATTTGCAAGACATATTCAGTAAAAAAACTGTTATCCTAAACATAGAAGAACCCTTAAAATTCAACTATAATAAAACAAACAACCCCATTAAAACATGGACCAGAGGTTACAACAAGTACCTCACTGAAGAAGATAGACTGATGGCAAAATACGCATGTGAAAAGATGTTCCACATCCTATGTCATCAGGGAAATGCAAATTGAAACAGCAGCGAGGAGACACGACATACCCATGAGAATGTCCCACATCTGGAACGCTGTCGACACCAAACGTTGACCAGAGTGTGAAGCAATAACTCTCTTTCATCCCTGGTGGGGCTGGGAGGCGGAAGAGCCACTTTGAAAGACCATTTGGCAGTTTCTTAACAAAAGTAAACACACTCGTACCATGCAATCCAGCAATTGTGCTCCTTGGTATTTACGCAAAGGAACTGAAAACAAAACAGTTAACAGAAAAAAGAAAAAAAAGCCTGTACATGGTTCTCTATGGCAGCTTTCTTTGTAATTGCCAAAAGTTGGGAGCAGCCAAAATGTCCTTCAGGAGGTGAATGATAAATAGATGGTGGCATCATCAATGGTGGCATCATCAGACAGGTGGAATCTTACTTAGAACTAAAAAGAGAGAAACTATGAAGCCATGAAAAGACACAGAGGAACCGAAAGTCTGTATTACTAGCTGACAGAAGCTACTCCAGAAAAGCAGTATAGTATGTTTTCAGCGATATGACACTCTGGGAAAGGCAAAACCGTGAAGACACTACAGAGGTGGGCGAGGGTCAGGGAGTTGTGGGGGGAGAGGGCTGTGGTGGATGAGAAACAGGCAGAGTTCAGACTTTCAGGCAGTGAAACCAGCCTGTAATGACCACACGGTGGATTCGTGTCATTGTGGGTTTGCCTGAAGCCATGGACCGCTGACTGAGGGTGAACGGTAATGTCAACTACAGTCTGGGGGATGACGGTACGTCCGTATGAGTCCATCAGCCGTAACAACTGCACACTCAGGAGGGGGATCTGATGTTGACGATGACAGTGTGAAGCCAGGAGCCACGTACAAAATCTCTGCACCTTCCTCTCGCTTTCTCTGTGAACACAAAGCTGCTATGAAATAGAGAGAATCTAAAATAGAAAAAAAAATGTGAACAGCTAGATTTTGGAAAAAAATAAAAATGATTTCAAATTAAATACTGAATGGAAAGACTGAATAGTAGATTAGAAAAAGCTGAATGTGAAACTAATGAACTAGAAAATAGAGCCAATTATATAGCATATGTTTCAAAATAATAAATATATTACATAAATTAAATAGATAACTTATTATATGTANTCAGTCAGTTAAGCATCTGGCTCTTGACTGCGGCTCAGGTCATGATCTCGCCGTTTGGGAGATCGAGTCCCATATGGAGTCTTCTTGGGATTCTGTTTCCCTCTGTCTCTGCCCCACACCCTTTTGCTCTCTCTCTCGCTCTCTCTCTCTCTCTCTCAAAATAAATAAAAATAAATTTAAATTTTTTTAAAAAATATATAAAACATGTTTATTTCTGATAAGCATATAATTAATTAAATTTTATAATATTATATAACCAT
>NW_027527956.1:2910138-2944035 GCF_008692635.1 Crocuta crocuta
AGGGTTGGATAACTATACTTATTTTTTTTAGTTATTTTTATTTATTTATTTACTTCTTTTTTTAAATGCTCCCATATCTAACTGGCTATAAGCAGTAAAGAGATAATTTATTTTATTTTTTTTAATATTTTTATTTATTTCTAGGAGAGAGAGAGAGAAACAGCGTGAGCAGGGGAGGGACAGAGAGAGAGGGTGTCACAGACTCTGAAACAGGCTCCANGCATAGTGTCCACTAGACATACCGTGTGCGAAATTTTAACATATATTGTCTCTTTTTATTCTCCTCACAATGCTATTTTAGAGAGGATTTTTCTTAACGTTTCACAGTAATATAGCTATCAAATTCCCCTGCGATTCAATTCCAAAGAGTTTGGGTTGGANGAGTGAGAATTTAAATAATAGCATTCTAGTTTTGTCACTATATTTTTCCTCCAACTATCCTCAAAGTATAAAAAATACTTATGTGAACATAATTTCTGTTTTCTTATGTAAATCTTCTGTACCATATCTATCGTATTCATCTTGATAATTCCCACCTTCATTTCTGGTCCTTAACCATAGTTTTTGTTATCATGTTTTGTCTTTACCCGAGGAAACTGTGTCCCCGTCTCCTCTGATTAAAATTCATGTGTGCTTTTAGAATCAGATAGGAGTCAGATGAATGTGCCTGTGCAGTTTGCTGGGGCAATCAGCAAGCCCAGTTGGAAATCCTGTCTGAATTTGTGTTACCCCCTTCAACTGAATCCTCTACCTTCATTTTGGTTTCCTTTGTGGGTCAGCATACATGCATGCTGACGGTCAACATGACCCCTAGGGATATCTATAGGTTTTTGTTTCTATTTTATTTTTAAATTCTTATTTTTAATGTCCATTTGTTTTTGAGAAAGAGAGAGAAACAGAGAGAGAGACAGAGTGTGAGCAGGGGAGAGGCAGAGAGAGGGAGACACAGAATCTGAAGCAAGCTCCAGGCTCTGCACTGTCAGCACAGAGCCTGACGCAGGACTCAAACTCACCAGCTGTGAGATCATGACCTGAGCCCCAGCTGGATGCTTAACTGACTGGGCCACCCAGGCGCCCCAATAATTTCAGATTTACTGCCACATCTTCTCTTCGGTCATTTTATTTTACTAAATTTAGCTCAGTGGCTACATAATCATTCACCCAGTTGTTTGTTGGTTGTTCATTTTTTTTTCTATCTCCTCTCCAAAAGTTCCATCCTGAAGGTTGTTTCTTTATTTTAATTCAGTGAGAAATCCAGAACAGAAAAACTAATGGTCCTGATGATCCATGTTTTTCCTCCCTTAGCTATTTCTTGATGTTGTGTGTTGTGTAAATGGACTTCAGGTATATTTGCTGCTTCCCTTGGACTCCCTGCACGCCCAGTTTTCTTCTGTGATGATGCGTCATCAGTTAGGTTCCTCAGAAGGTTTTTGGTCTCCTCCTTCAGACAGCGCATGGTGCTGGACACCCAGAGCGAGGGGTACCTGTAGCCAGAATCCTCCCTCAAATTAATCCAAATGTCACCGCAATGTATTTGGTAAGTGATCTTCTTGATATGTGGTTGAGGATCTACATTCTCTTTTAACCAAATGTGGATTTTGAAATAGTTTATTTTCTCCTCCTGGATTTGAAAGAAGAGTAACCTATTTTTTTTATTTTAACTTGTGCAGATTTTACAAGAACCGAATGATATTTAGATCAATACAACCGATGGTCTACTAAAAAGCAAATCTAAAAAAAAACAAAAAAAAACAAAAAAAAACATAAGACAAAAAACCAAAACAACAAATTATCCCATTCATTTGCCTCCCCAAAAAGGAAAGGTAAGCATTTTAGTTTAATGCTCATTTTCCTTCCAACCCTTCTCCTACACTATGCTTGTGTATGTTTTAGTGTAACCATCTGTTTTAGAACTCATTTGAGTCCACATGACACCTATTACTTAGATTTATAAGACAGGTAATATTTAGCCAAATTAGCAATCAGAATGCCTGAATGTTTTAACATCATTTATAATTAACTGCTGGGTGTAATAACAAATAGGAACAGCAGTTGCAACAAAACTCCGATTAGGCAGTCAAAATGGGAATAATTCAAATTTATGGAAGGCCCCAAACTCATCGTCAAGCACGGAACAACATCCCAATAATAACTCACCCAGGCCACTGCGCACCGACATCCTGAAATTTGAGCACAGTTAGAGAATGCTTCCAAAACATCAGGCCTCTTTCCACATCAACCTCAATCATCCTTGGAACCTCCGGAAAAGACCTCATTCTGAAGTGGTATTTATCCCTACACTGAATCCTGAAACCACACCAGCTTTACCAGTTAATGGATTCTGAAACTTTTCTCATGTTCTAGCGTCCCCTCCCTGCCAACGCCAGTAGTTTTAGATCATTGAAGGATAATGAAAATCCAGTTCTTACAAAATCAGCCCAAACCGGAAAGTCCCATTGACTCTTGACAACAGTGTCGAGCGAGCGAAACTAAAACTGTTTCACGGACAAGAAAACTGAAATCTGGACATGAAGATATTTCCTTGTGAAGCTACTTAGAACTAGTATTGGGGCTAGGAATCAACCTTCCACTACAGAGCTTTTTATTCGACTACACTGGCTTTTCAAGCATAACTTCTTATTGTCCGGAAACAGTAAATTATGGGATGTAAAATTTAAATTATGTTAGAACTGGGAAGTTCTTTCAATACTGCAAACAATAAAAACCGCTGGCAATAGTACTACTATTAGTAGTGGTAATGAACATTTATCTTCAGTTTACTCTTGACTAGCATGTAACGCATCCGGGTTCTGATGACACCGGCCTGGTGGCTCTTCCCACCCCCCATTCACACACAAGTAACACAATACTGCCGCTATTTACACACTTGTGTATATGCACTGTCTGAAACTGGAAGGATAAATCAAGGTCCTCTGGAGGAACGTAAACCACGCACCAAACATACTTGCTTATCAAACTTCCTTGGAATTGGCCGCTCTTGGGTGCCGGGCGGACTAATCTTGTGGTTGGAAGACTGAGAGGAGCCGCTTGGGGCCTGCGGTGTGTGCTCAACGCCTCCTCTGTTCTCCTGCCACCTTCTCGTTCACTCGGGACAATTCCTCTCTGATACAGTTGGTTCTGATAGGAGTGTCAATCACAGTAGTAAATGTTACAGTTCCGACTCTTGAATAAAACAGACAAAGAGCCACCTGTACCCACTAAGCCCAATAATTATTTATTAATGTTCACGAAAGGAAAATCTCAAAGGTAGGAAGGCTTTTAGGCACAGGTGCTCTGGGTCTCAAAATGTAGAATGAAGAAAAGAAATGTCTGCTTCTTCTCTCTTTGCTTCCTCACGTGTGTGCCAGTTTGATTCTTAATTTCATTCTTAATCTGTATTTTGTGGCAACGTGGCTGCAGCAGACGTATTTTCTAACAGAAGCCCAGCAGCATGCCTAGTGGGAAAAACACCTGTTTTGCTCTCAGAGATAGCATTATATCCAACTGATTCATCATATGTATGATGTCTCACCTGCCTTATCCCAAACTATTTACGGTGGCCAAGAATCTGGAATCCAGAAAATAATTTGGATTAATCACGAATAACCCCTGAAACTTCATTTGGACGCATCACCTCCAGTCCTCACTGCCTATGAGTAGATTAATGTCTCAGACTAAGTGAAAAGAGGTATTAATTTTCTAAAAGAATTTCATATGCCCTGAAGAGACCATTTTAACAATAGCAATATTGGTAGGTCATGAACATAGAGTACTTTTTATGTACTAAGCACTGATATAAAAATGTTACATAAAATGACCTCTGTACTACAACTCTATTAGCTGGTGTATTGTTTCTCTCCTCTCACAAATGAAGACGTTGTGACATAGGAAACATGAGGAACTTGCTCAAGATGGAACATCTGATATAAACTAGGACTGGGTTTCAAATTCAGATTGTCCATTTCAAGATTTTATGATATCCTGCCTTTCTACAATGGACACACATTTTCCATACATGAAAGATGTAGTAAACTAACTAAGCAAATTTTAAAAACCCACAAGAGATCACTAAATACATGAAATATTTTAACAAGATAAGTAATTTCCACATGAATAATCTATATCAAATCTGAAAAGAAAATAATACTCAGAATAGAAATTTCATGAATAAAAACAGAAACATCAATACAGATCCTACAGATGTTAAAAATAACAGAAATGTAGCAATTTCATGTCAATAGGGAAGAAGAAGAAATTTGGATGATTGCTACTTCTAACCATATCATAGAAGATGTCTTAACTAGTAAAATAAGAAAAGAATACGGAAATAGCCATATGCAGAGTATTAAAGACACATAGAACTGGCATTTTTATCAAGTAACATAATTTTGTAAGCAATAAATAAAATTACATTTATAATGGTATTAACTATGTATATTTACCCATACTCACAAATATCAATCAACATGAAAATATATACTTACATTGAAAAAAAGAAATAGAAGTACAACTGGTTGTAAAACATATGTAGACATGTGAGGAACTAACAATTGAAAAAACCAGGCAGTTTTGAAAAAGACAATGATATAGTGCTGCCTCCATCAGATAATAATTTATTTCAAAGCTCTAGAATTTAATATAATGTGATGACACAATTTAGAAAAATAGCCCAATGAAACACAATAGTGATTATGGGACTGTCTCTTATAAGGACTAAAGTACAGTGGAGACTGTGCAGTCAGTTTTTTACAAATGGGGCCAATTCAATTGGTCATACACAGGGATAAATAAATTAATCTTGATTTCTACAAACTAACTGTGGGTGGATTGTAAATCTAAATGGGAAAAGTAAAAGAATAAATATTTTAGAAGAAAACTAGAAAAATACCTTCTTGCTTTATACCTTATTTAATTTATTTCAATCATATTTTAACTTTTTATTCCTCCTCTCTGCTACTCAGTGGACAATTTTGATTGCACTATCTTCAATTTCACTGTTTTTTATTCCTTCCCCATGTACCAATTTATATCGAGTCCTTCGATTTTATTTCCTTTATTATATTTTAGAGCTCCAGAATATCTATCTGGTTCTTTTAATAATTTTTATAGTATCAAAAACTAATTTTTATAGTATCTGCCATGCATCAAGAAGGGATCCAAAGAAAACCTAGCAACAGTCAAATGTAGTGAATGGCTTAAGTGAATGACAAAAATTGAGTGAGATCCGTGAGAGAACAAATGCATCACTGCATAATTGATTTAAAGAATTGGGACTATAGTACACTCTCAACTATTCAAACTCCGGTCAGCACTTTACAATTCTTGGAAGCAGGTGTAGAGGATGGTGATTTTTTTTTTCAATTTATATTTCAAACCCGAAATGATCTAGTCACATAAAAGGCGTATCACATTTTTATTCAAAAGGGAGAACAGCAGCAGACCCAGGAAAGGTAGAGTCAGGGATCATTCTCAAGCGAAGTAAAATGGTGTGCAGCTCACCTTAGTCATGTCCATTACCTGGTGCGGCCACCTTGTCTCCCAGGACATACTGGAGGGCACCCTTCAGCCTGAATTGGAGGGGCTAGAGAGTAAGTGACTCTCTTTAAGTAAAGAGCGCCACTGTAGCAGCTGCGGAGGTATCACGAAAGGCAATAGGAATGGATTTTGTTTGTAATTTTATGTTCTATTATCTATTTATTATTAGTTATAAAACTGTGCTAATAGACTCCTAACATGTACAAGTGTAATTTGTGTAACAATAATAGGAAGGAGGGGGTTGGATGTAGAGCACCCTATTTTAATGCTGTAGAGCATTAAAATGAAGTTACCATTGATTTGAACAAGATTATTCTAAATTGGGATTCATTTGTAGTTTTGTGACAATTGCTAAATGACTGACAGCATTATGTATTATAATTACATACGTAGATATTGTATATACATATATATACATATATATGTATACATACACACACACACACTGTCCTTATAGAAGAGTGGAATGAGGATTTAATTACAATGTAATGTAAATGCAGTGAAAGATGTGTAACTGGGGTTCTCTGTGAGTCCCAAATCTGGGGTGAACGGAGAGCAATGTTGAGAAGGTGAGGGCAGACCAGAGGTCTAGTAAGATGGGAGCAGAGACTAAGGATTATGTGGATGGGTCACAGCCATAACACAGAAGAAAAAAAACAAAACAGAGTAAAGTGGTTGGAACCTCATTGAACACCCACAGTAAAGCTAGGAGGGCTTGTAAATGAGGCTGGAGGGGGAAAAAAAATTATAGAATTATTTTAAAGAAGAGAGTAACTATCTTACTTTGACAGAAATTGAAAGCCTTTAAAATGATCCCATTGTTATGTGACAAGCCACCCTAGAAGTCAGCGGCTTCAACAATGTGAAGTTGCCTTTCTCGTCTCCAGGGCTGGAAGGGTTCAGGTGGGCAGTTCTGGTTTCATGTGTCCCATAAAAGGGCCATCAGATGGCATCTGGAACTGCAGTCATCTGAAGGCTTGACTGGACTGGACATGAGGCACATCGTGTAACACCTGTCATATCCTACTGATGAATCAAAGCCATAGCAAAACTAGTGTTGGAAAGAGCTACAGCAGAATGTGGCTTCCGTGGTGAGGTCATCACTGAGGATTAGCTACTTGACATGAAAATTATGTGCAAGATAGGCGGGGGATTGGACAGAAGATTAGAATATTCCAGACAATAGAAATAGTGGCATAAACAAAGGCATTTCCTGTAGGGTGTAGAAGGTCATAGACACAGAGAAATTGATAATAAAAGGAAAAGAAAATTGTTGAGAATAAAAAAGAGGAAAAAAGAAATCAAGAAAGAGTGAAAGCTTTCAGCCTGAGGTCTAATTAAATAGACAGTAACTGTACCTGAATAGAGAACTTACCTAAGGATTCCACTCCGTTTTAATTTTTTAATGTTTTACATATTTTTGAGAGAAAGAGAGATAGTGAATGAGTCGGGAAGGGGAAGAGAGAGAGGGAGACACAGAATCAGAAGCAGGCTCCAGGCTCTGAGCTGTTGGCACAGAGCCCGACACGGGGCTAGAACCCACCAACAGGGAGATCATGACCTGAGCCAAAGTTGGACGCCTGATCCACTGAGCCACCCAGGTGCCTCCCCTTTATTTTTTTGTTTTTATTTTTTTTTGATAGGCATACATGAAGGGCCTCCAAGCGGTATTGATAGATGCTATCAGCTGGATGAGCTCCACACTCTCTCTCTCTCGTTTCACAGGATGCCACCTAATAGAGCACAGCTTTATTCTATCACTTTAAACTCACCGGTGCTGAGTCAGCCCGACGACATCTGGGCAAGGAATTGAGGGAGAACTCCAAAGCAAATGCTTGGTGTCTCACGTTTGGATAATTTTATTTTGAATTAAAAATTGTTTAAAAATGCTATTTGTAAACGTCTCTTTATTTAAAGGTCTACTTTCTTGTTCTGCTTGAAATATGCACAGTTCTTTCACTTTAGATGATAGTTTATTCAGCAGACCACATTTTATGTTAAAATAGTTCAGCTTAAAATAGAAAAAAAATGGTTCTACTACTAAAATGAAATTCATTTAAATGCCATGACATTTTCCGAGGCACCACTGCTCACTCTGTGCTTCATTAAAAAAATTACACATCTGTGTGTGTGTGTGTGTATATATATATATATATATATACCTAAGATAATATTAGCATAGAAACCAATATTGTCAGAGGCCAGCTCCAACAGGTCCAGGGGTCCCTGAAGGATGGACGGTGTCGACCAAGGAAATAACAGAATGTTCTTAGTGAAAAACAGGATAACATATAAGTTAAATTGTATATAGATAAGCTAGGAGTCCTTCTGTCTGGCTCTCAAGAGGATGAATGTTTCTGAATTGGTTTGTGTGTGGAAACCATCATGGGGGCCCTAAATGTGTCCGTCTTTGCACCTGGGTTTATGTTTTAGCTACTCTTATCTGTCCTCATCCCAGCTGCCAGTGTAAGGGAGGGGGTTTGTGGAATGTAGGCCTTGAGGAAGGGACTGCTATGCTTCACCAATTAGCAAAGATATATGTAGTAACTATATTCTGCTCTTATCTGTACCTTAACCCCAAAATAGGCTCTTTGTCTCAGGGCCAGGCTCAATTGTAACTCTTGTGTTCTTAACCCCCTTTATTATCTAAGCCTTGGGTCTGCCATAGGAAGAGCCTTTTGACAATCGCCCATAGAGCTTTCATCTAAAATCTCTTTTGTAAAGGCAGGAATATGCTTTTCCTTATGAGGTATCTGTGTTCAGAATATGGGTCTGATCTGGAATATTGTGAGGCCTGGTCAATACCAGCAGCCTCATTTCCAACATGAGCCAGTAGTAGCAGAAGGAGATACCAGTTTTCATTTCTCATGGCAGGAGCTGTGCAAACGCTACCATATCCTTGCTGTGACTGCCATCCAGCGAGGCCGGTGCGGCTCCCGGCACAATATGAACATATAAACACATAAAATATAACATATAAACACTATATGTTTATATGTAATATAAACATCATATATTTATAAATAACATACACGTAATTCATATATATACATATATATTTATATTTGAATATATAGAATATTTTTTCACTTACATATTTTGTCCTAGTAAAATAAAATAAACTAAAAAGAAATAACCAAAGCAACAGCTCTTATACCTTTTAGACAAAGAAACAATCAGTTTGTGAAGAATTGAGGAGACAAAAGTTTGGGCTTGGTGTAGTAAATTAGTGAAGTAGCAAGGTCTGCTTCTAGAGCCTTCTGTCCCAGAATTCCCCATCTCTGGTGGGAATATCTGGAGGATATCCACCGCCTGGTACAGAGAGGGTACCTTTCACATGGGAGATTTATTTCCTGCTTTCAGGGGGACAAAGAGTTCTTTTGCACCGGCTGTTTCTTAAGTAACTCAAATCTAAAATAACCAATATGCCAGGGTGGCCTATTTGTGGGCACTTTGCCCTGAACCCCTTCAGTAACAAGGAGCTTCATGCAGCTAATTGTTTTGAGTTGTTCTCTGGGCTACAAAGGTATCTGAAGTGTTATTCAGCACTATTATATGTATTCTATGCCTTATAAGAGAGAGATAAGATTCAGGAAACAAGAAATCAGAGGGAGGAATGGTGAGGAGATGCACAGGATTCACACCAGCCTAGGTCTTCCTCTCCCTTATCCCCAGAGATACTGTAGCAGATAATAAGGAGTTTACCAGGGAAAGACAAATGTTCTTCCAGTCAGTCTTACTTTTGGATTATCAGGCAAGGTAATGCAGCTAAGTGAGACACTTGAAGGAAGCTGAAGGTTTGAGTTCAGATACAAAAAAAAAAAAAAAGAAAGAAAATGGGGGAGAGAAAAATAGCACACCATCTGTACACCAATTGAATCTTACTTTTCTAAGAGCCAAATTCAGCGTGTGAGCAAATGATAGATTAAAATCATTCAATGCATTTTTCTTTAGGAACTCAAACGATTTTGTTGAGGTAGTAATGCTGTGCCACCTATACATATAATAGATATATAGCGCATACAACAATGCATAAATACTAAGTTTGAAGCTTACGTCGTGTTTGGATTTAGGTAAATCTGCCTGTGCTTTCTCCTCAGTATCCTTACAGACAGTGTCTGACATGGTTTGTAAGTCTTGCCTCATACTTCGGAAATGGAGTTTCCAAGGGTACTTCAGGTGGCATATCTGGGACAGTAAAGTTAGTCCCTCGGTGATTATTGGAGGTTCTGTTCCCTAAATGCAGAGCATAACAAATCTTTTCCTGTTCCTCACCCTAAAACATTTCAAGTAAAATAGCCATGAGAATACATCCACATTTAGCAGGTGGATACGCTCAGTTTCCAATATCAAATATCCCGTAGCTGCAACCCTCAGCCTAAATAAATGGCGGTATTATGTCATCTACGTGCTCTACAAAGGCTGAAACCAGCTGGGACTCCTCACAGAGCCAGGCACCTGCAACCTCCACTTTCTGTGTTTTCTCATAATTTGCTAGCACGCGTTCGGCAAGTATAATGCACAGTGTCACATGAGGCAGAGCTGGCCTAAAAAACCCTCGTTAACCAACGCTTGAATTCATAACTAGCCTGTCTGTGGCATCACACAGCCTACATTTGTGATTATCCTTTTGATTTCAGTTAAATTAAATGGAGAGTACATTTTTTCCCCAAAAAGCATCTTTGAAAAAGACAGATGTAGTCTGTTGTAACCATATGGAAATGGCACGATGGGTTAAATATTTTGATATCCTAGACCATCCTTTGAATGTTTCTTTTTCTTTCCTTTTTTATTTTTATTAAACATCCCCTTTCCTAGTAACAGGATAAGGTAACGCGATTTGAGTGTCTAACTGCTTTAATGCATCCTCATCTGGAAAGCATCCATCAAGACGCTTGTGATTGGCTTCAGGAAGGGTGAATAAGGGGTCAGAGAATAGAACCCTAAGTTAGATGAAAGGTAATTCTTGCATGTGGAGCAATGGGAAGTCAGCATATTGCAGCTGCGTCATCCGTAGGCTAATTACTGTTGATTACGCTTTGCTCTGAGAAGTGTTATTCTGTAACAAATTGGATGCAAAAATGGATATGAAAGTTGAGCTGCGATTGTTTTGACAAGTTGCCTACAGAAAGTGCATTACTGGACATGAGGATGAGAGTATATTCACTTTTTGTGCAGAAGCATTTGACAGTTTGTCAACATAAACACCCAATTATTTTATTGGGCTTTTGTTATAACACATTTTCAGCATATATGTTCAATCTGTGGAAAAAGGATATCAAAAATATTCAAAGGTCATAAACTACCATCTTATTACTCTAATAATCGTGTATTTAGAGTTGATGCTATAATTATGCATTTTTAAAATGTTAGATGCATTACTTCAACTGTAAAATTGATACTGATAAGTTCACTGACACTCTCACTGAGGTTTAATAAACAGCACTTTGGTAAAAACGTCTAATTCTTATTTCCTAGTTATTTTAATATGCATGCTTTAATACCTTCAAAAATATCAGGATTACAAGCTTCATTGTGTTATAACATTCATTAAATGGAGATATTTTATTATAGTGTATTAATTATAAAATAAAAATAAACCAAGTAGTCCATAGTCATTAGCTGAATATTTCATGTTTTCTATTTGTTTTATTTAGTAAGTTTTTATTTTAATTATAGTATCATCAACATACAGCACGATGTTCATTTTAGGTGTAGAAAAGAGTGATTCAACACTTCCATACATCAGCAGGTGCTCATCACAAGTGCCCTCCTTAATCCCCATCCTCTATTTCACCCATTTCCTCACTTCCCCTTCCAAATTTTTAACATACACTATGAAATTTTTTTTGAAATAACATCAGTTTATCAAAATATCAAGGAGTCAAGTCTTAAAGAATAACCTGCCGGTATTTCGTGGAAATGAGTTTACCATTCCCTTAAATACTGAAGTAGTAATAGAAATTCAGTAACATCATTCCCCTCTTGAAGATCAGAAATAATTTAAAATATTCCATAAGGGGGCGCCTGGGTGGCTTAGTCGGTTAAGCGTCCGACTTTCGCTTAGGTCATGATCTCGCGGTTCGTGGGTTCGAGCCCCGCGTCGGGCCCTGTGCTGACTGCCAGCTCAGAGCCTGGAGCCTGTTTCAGAGCCTGTGTCTCCCTCTCTCTCTGACCCTCCCCTGCTCATGCTCTCTCTCTCTCTCTCTCCTAGAAATAAATAAAAATATTTAAAAAAAATAAAATAAAATATTCCATAAGAACTGATACCATTTGAAATTACAAAATTGTATTTTATGCTTAGAAAACCTTAAGGATTTCTCTCCTGGGTACACAGCCCTAAGCATCATGAGAAATAGAGAGGAGAAAACAGAAACAGGTGAAGCATCCTTGAGTAGCTCCCTCTTGTCATATTACAGAATTTTTATTGCAGTATGGGACCTCTATCATATCTGCTATGGATTTGTGGTGGCTCTTTTTTACAAAATAAGAACCCGTTTTCTCAGTTCTCTACACCTATATAAGCAATAGATCTTTAAGAGAACAATGGAATTCTATACATCAGTGAGCCTCAGAAAGCTGCTAATGGTTGTAGAGTACCGCCTTTATTTTATGCATCAATACATCACAATGACAATGTAAAGAATATCAAATGGCAATGTGTGGTAAATACTATAGAATTGTATAGATATATATAGGAAGAAGCTTCTATTGGAAATGCTATGAATTGCTCTGCAGTTGGTAGAACAGACACAAAGAGAGATAAGAATAGAACATACAAGCAAATGCCATATGGGCATTGGAAGACGGACAACCCTAATGGTGTGGGATTAAGCAAGATCACGCATTTCAAGGGAACAAACTGAAAGAGTGTGGAATGTGCAGGAATTACTCCAGTTAGTCCCATTATCTAAATGAATCTTTAAATATGCTAGCTCTGCAGATTTGAAATTGTATATAGGATAATTATAATATGCTTGTTAAAATAAAAATATCATCAACACCAATTTTTACTTGCACACTTGCAAAAATATAAACATCATTCACAATATTTTAAATTGCAATCTAAAAATACAAAGCTATTAAGGGCAATTATTGTAATAATAATATAGGCTGTATGTGGTTTTCAAGAGTTATGAAACAAGATTTTTCTCCTTAACTATGGTGGAGTAATCGCATATGAGAAATTTCCCCAAAGCCAAACACAAAACCAAAAAAACTGTATTAATCAGGTTGCTGTCAGGTTTTAACATTCCCTGTCCTCCCAAATGAGTATCTCTCACTATTAGAATAGTTTTCTAGAATTTAGGAAACAATATACTGATATTCAGGACATTAGGGGCACCTCAAAGGGAAATAAATACATAAATGCATAATTAAGGTCATAGAAACTTTCTCTGATTTCAAACCTGTCTTTTCCATTTATCAGATTTAATCCTTGATTTACAATTGATGAAGGATTTTGTATTTCCTCTGAATTGTCATCACAATTCAGCTTAGAAACATAATATTTCCTAACAACTGATTCTGATGGTTTTGTTTTCCTTCTTCCTATACTAATGTGTGTATGTGTTTTAATATTATTGATTTATTTTATTTTGAAAGAGAGAGTGAGTGCACTAGCAGGGGAGAGGCAGAGAGAGAGAGAGAGAGAGAGAATCCCAAGCAGGCTCCCCACTGTCATTGCAGAGCCCAATGTGGGGAAATCCCACAAACCATGAGATCATGACCTGAGCTGCAATCAAGAGTCTGATGCTCAACTGACTGAGCCATCCTGGAGCCCCTAGGCTGGTGTGTTTTGTTAATGACATTTCTTCTACTTTTTTCTACACTTGATCGCATCACTGCAATGTGTCCTTCTGGGATATTGGCATCATTCTATTTTTTAAAAATGTATTAATTTTTGTATATCTGTGGATTTCCCTGTGATGGCAAGAAAACATACAGGGGCATCCTCTGGAATATTCACCCAGGTTCCCCCAGCTGTAACATCTTGCTAACTCTAGCACCGAGCCACACCTGGATCGAACACTGATGCAGTTCTCCACACCCAGATTTCACCTGTTTCACGGGCACTCATTATTGAGACACGATTCCCCACCTCCTCTTACCCCCCTGGAAAGCACTAATATGATCTCCATCTCTCCGATTTTTTCATGTCAGGAATGGTATATAAATAGAATTTTACAGAATTCAACTTTCTGAGGTCAGCTTTTCTCAGCCTAATGTCCTTGAGATCAGTAAGTCGTGGAGTACATCCAAAGTCCCTTCTTTTTCCAGCTGAAGGGTAGTACGTGGTAGTGACATCAGTTTAGTCAGGCATTCTTCAGTTGAAAGACGTTGGAGTTATTTCCCATTTGCACTATTACGAATAAAGCTCCTATATATCTTTTATTTCCTCAGCATTTGGATTGTTTAAGAGTGTGCTGTTTAATGCTTTAGTGTTTAGAGATATTTCTAATTTTTTTCCTGTTATTGATTTATAGCTTGACTGAATATGCTAAGAAAATATGTTGTGTGATTTCCATCCTTTCAAATTTGGTAAGTTTGTTTATTGTTTCAGGTTATAGTCTGTCATATTCAATGATCTATGGGTCCTGGGAAAAATGTGTGTTATGCTGTTGGTAGATAAGGGATTCTATACCCGTATCGATTGGATCTGGCTGGTTGATTGTGTCATTCAAGTGTTGTATATTCTTTTTGATTTTGAGAGAAGGTTGTAGAAGTCCTCAAATCGATCACTGTGGGCATGCCTATTTTCCCTTTTAGCTCTATCGGTGTTTGCCTCATCTATAATGAAGCTCTACTGTTTGATACATACACATTTAGGATCATTGTATCTGTTGGATTGACCTTTTATTGTTAGTAAATGCCCGTCTTTGTCTCTAGTAATTTTCCTTGCTTTGAGTTCACATTATCTAACATTAATATAGCACTTCAGGTTTATTGCTGTGTTTCCTTCTTTTTTGTGTGTTTATCTATTTTGAGAGAAAGAGAGAGCCACCAAGCACGAGGGAGGGGCAGAGAGAGAGGGAAAGAGTGAATCCCAAGCAGGCTCTGCGCTGTCAGCACAGAACCTGATGCTGGGCTCGAACTCACAAGCCATGAGATCATGACCTTACCTGAAACCAAGAGTCAGATGCTCAACTGAACTGCCTAGATGCCCCTTATTGCTTTTGACTGATATTTGCATGACATATTTTTCCTAAACTTTTACTTTCAGTTTATGTTTGTTATGGAATATCAAGTGAATTTCTTTAGGATAGCATGCAGTTGGAATATATATATTCAATTCACTCTGCTAACCTCTGACATAGAAATAGAGGGTGGAGTCCAAGACCAGCTGTGCCAGTCCCCAGCTATTTGACTCTTTCAATCCCAGGCATCAAACGTGTGGTTTAGTAAGTTTTCAGAGGATTCCAGCCCTCAGGCATCAAGACGAACAGGCTAACACTTTCTGGAACAGAGAAGAGACTCTGCCCATCCACCTGCCCAGAAACTACGAGATCATGAATGTGGCTGATTTAAGTTGCCGCGCATGTGGGATAACCTGTTTGTCAACAACAGATCATTTCTTCTGCTACATGAAATAACATGGAAGAATCGCCCCAGCAGATTTTGAAGGAATGAAGACAGACACCAAAGTATATGCATTATGTGATGCCATGTACATAAATTTTAGAGAAGGTAAACAGACTTATAATGGTAGATATGAGAATAGCAGGTAAGGGCTATGATGAAGAGAAGCACATGATGGAGGTTATTAAATATTTTCTCTTTCTCTATACTTGCGTGGTACTTCAATAGCTATGCTTGTCCCATTACAGAGCAATTGGAAACTATCCTTGGGACTCAGTATAGATTTATAATAATCAAATTATAAAAATTTACCAATAATAAACAGGTAACAGATAAAAGCAAATATAAGAATAAACTACCACTTGCTGCAAAGGTAAATTTATGTAATATTTTACCCTTTTATTTTATATTTGTATTACCATTTTAAAAAGTTATGGAACATTTATCACGTGGGAACTTCTCCACTTATGTCCATCTCTGGCTTACTCTTCTTTAAATGAGGTCACTTTTTAGTTCTCAACCTCACATCCCATGTGAAGACTGTTCCTGACTCTAATCAGGAGAGAGGAGCTCTGGGCCAAATTTTGATCCTAAGGAAAAGACTTCCTTTCTGTTTACCTGATTTGAACTCTGTGGCTCTAAAAGCATGAGGCTTCCTCTCAATCTGATGACTCCACATTACCGTCAGTTATCAGCAATCGACCTTCGTGTGTCTGAACGCTATATCCTGAGTCTGAGTCCCCATCTTTGTCATTTCCTACCGGACAGCATAAGGAAGAGTGCAAACTTTTTGTGCCAGGAAACTTCACTGTGCCAGTAAACAGCTTTCTGTGGGCAATGCTGGTTTAAGCATAATTTATGGCCTCACAGTATGCACCAGGCAGCAGATAAAATAGTTTCATAACAAAAGAGAAGTAGATTATTTTGGTTTGGTCCCTTGTTAAGAGTTCTGGGAAATCCTCACCACATCCCTTCTTTCCCCCAAAGAATTCCACCAATGAATTCAATAAACTCCCATTTGTTATCTCATGTCGTCCAGAAATAAGCCACCATATCCATTTCCCTCAAATATATACATGTGAACATGGGTTCCTACCTACATAGCACGACCCCCGTTTCTTAATACTTCTCTCATTTAACCTCACTGTGAAATTCTGACATACACTGGTTTCCATTCAATTTTCCTGCTTCATATGAAGACATGTTTGGCTAATTGTTGAGTCCTAGTGGCTTTACTATGCACTGTCTTTACTCTCCATTTCATATTCCAACGTATTTCAAGAGAATCCACAGGGGTCAAAAGTATCATTGATGTGCTTCTGTTATACACCGTGGCTATGGCAACACATCAGGAACTTTTGGTGCTCTCAGTGTTATATTTGCACGAGTGAGTATGGTTGTGAGTATGGTTTATATACATAAATTGGTGCAGCTCAGTGGTTCTCTGTTATCTCTTCCGAGAGCTCTAATTCCCTTAGAGAGAACGGCAGAGCAAGAGCCATACACTAATATCAAACACGCATTCTACTCTGATCAAAACCAGTGGTTCTCTTTGATACCAACACATTGGTTTAAGGCAAGTTCAACACATCTTTCTTGCCATAAAAATTCCTTGCTGAACCTTTCATGCAAATACACACGTGGTATGTCTGCTCCCAAATCCCAGCGATCTGCTGATGGGCCCTTTAGTAATAGTGTTCATGCTGGATGTTGAAAGGCCAAGGGCAAAGTAAAATACAGAGAACACAAATTATACTGGATATAGTTTTCTGGATACTATTCTGGATAATGTTTCTAAGAAGCTATGACATGGCGCTGTTGCTGCCCACTGCTATTCCGTGGACAGTTTCAGAAGCATGTACTTTATGCTGTTATCCACCAATTATGGCTGTCGCACCCCCATGTCCTTTCTTTGCCTCTAAAATGCACTTCCTTCTAGTATCTTATCTTGCTGCACACACAGAGGGTCCAAGGATGTGCTGTCTCATAGGACTTAACCACAAGCCCTGTCCTTATGTAAGATAGAGTCCTTTGTGTCTTCTCAGTGCCCTCTTTTTAATAATGCATCCGGGGATGCAACATTAGTTATAATTCTACAACTGATTATCATAGAAATAAATGCACAGAGTCAGGAACGCACATGTATAAAAATACTTGGAACCGTACACAAAGAATATGACTGAGTGGAAATTATACACATTTAAAACATTGGAAATTGGTATCAGAATTTGGTCTAGTTTGTGAAATGCCATCAGATATTAGAAACCTTACATATTTGTGAGTTATAAAATCTACTCTTAGAGAGAAGCAAATGTTAGGAATGTCCTCTTTTAACTTTTCTCTTTCCCTCTTTTTTGCACATTTTAATTATAAGCACTTCCTTTGAAAATGTATTTTTGGATTGGGTTACTCTAGCCCTTTTTTTTTAAAATATTTTATTTTACTTTTGAGAGATAGATAGAGACAGCATGAGCAGGGGAGGGTCAGAGAGAGAGGGAGACACAGAATCTGAAGCAGGCTCCAGGCTCTGAGCTGTCAGCACAGAGCCCGATGTGGGGCTCGACCCCACGAACCATGAGGTCATGACCTGAGCTGAAGTCAGACGCTTAACCGACTGAGCCACCCAGGTGCCCCTCTAGCCCCTCTGTTTTAAAATTAGTTCAGGAAAACTTACTGAATGATTTCTGGCTGCAGGTTATGACCAGGGGACTTTTTGATGCCTCATTCATATCTCCGAAGTATTGAATTCCTGCTTCCCCTTAATTGACTCCCTTCACTGTCATTCAAATGAAGCCTCTGCCTCGGTGCCATTCCCCTAGCCCTGTATCATGCCTGATGCCCATCTGGAAACTCAAATGACTAGATGTCACTTCACCTCAATTAACTGCCCTCGGTTTCCTCTGTGAAAGGAGAAAGCAAAAAGGATGCCTGATCAAATGCGTACACCTCAGATACAAAGGGAGAGATGTGGCCTCAGTGTCACCACAGAACTGCCGGTGGCAAATCACATGCACACGCACGGCAGACACGGTGCTTGTGGAGCTGTGTTTGAACTCTCCGCTCCAAATGTCAGTGTGCTGCCTTTGACCCTTAATGAAAGCCCAGAAAGTTAAGTCTCCTATTCTTCTGAATGTGAAAGACTTGACAAACAAGTCCAAGTGGCACATCCTTTGTGCCTTTCCTTAGTATGGGATGATAATCAACACAGCCCATTGGAGCCCAATGGGTCTGATACAATCATTGTGCATTTTCGTGGTGCTTTTGCCTTCCATCCTATTTCACAGATGGGTGAGACTCTGCCAGTGATGACGTTTGAATTACGACCTGTGAATCCAATGGCCTGCACATTAAAAAATGGACATTTTCTCTTTTTTTCATGCTTATTTATTTTGTGAGAGAGAGAGAGAGAGTGAGAGAGCGTGAGCGTGTGCATGCTCACACACACGTGAGCGGGGGAGAGGCAGAGAGAGAGGGAGATAATCCCAAGCAGGGTCCACACTCAGAACAGATCCTGACCCGGGGCTCGATCCCAGGACCCTGTGACCATGACCTGAGCTGAAGTCAAGAGTCCTGGTGCTCAACCAACTGAGCCACCCAGGAGCCCCTAAAATGGGCATTTTCATATTGTTTACCACTTCCTTAGAGAAATTGAGAATTTTAGATTTGAGGAGAATCACCATTACTTCAGAATTTCATCGCAAGTGTTGATAATGAGTTTGTAACTTTGACACATATCTTAGGGTGAATTTCTAGCTTATATTGAAAAGACAGTCCTTATATATCAATGGGACCTGTGTGTCACAACACGGTGAAAGAAACAAAGCACTTCTGTTTTCTCCAGGGCTAGAAATGATCTCTCTAATGATCTCTGGAGTTTATTTCCAGATCATTTTTAAGACAAATATACTCAGGATAATAAAGGGAAAGAGGATCACACTAAATAAGCATATAATACTTGTAAAATGTATCACAACCTCAGGTCCCCATATCTTAGAAGAAGTTGTAAATTTGATTAGAATATTTTGAGGAAAGCCAAAATTCTTAGGAAGGCATCAAACTCTGTCTTTTAATGTTACAGCTAACCATGCTAAGTGAAACAGAATATTAGAATATATTCCATTGGCACAAAATGTATTTTGTGAAAGATCATGAAGCAAATCCAATTTCCAACCTTCCAAAAGAAAAGAGTAAGGAAGCTCGCATGCTACATTTCCATCCCTTGCTGTTTTTAAACATGACACAAATTTTGATATCAGCATTTTGAACCTGTTATTTATTACAGCTTCAAGAACGTGCCCTACTGTCTGTCTGCTGTGTGGGACCGAGCCAGTTGATGACGAGGAGTTATGCAATTTAAAATAGCCCGAGGAAGCCTTGTGGCAAAGCTTGTACTTTATTCCGTGCATATATATTTTTTTTCTGGTTATATTTTATTTCTGAAAATCTCCATTAAAGTATAGTTAGATAGAGTTATATTTTGTAGTGAAGCAAAACATCATGATATTGGCACACGCTACTTAGGATCGAACACTTTTCAGGGTAATGGTAGTTATTTTCCCATCAACTGACATTATGCAGACAAATATTAATTTGAACATTAGCTGCGTTCGTTGTCTTGAGGTAGGTATGATTTACAAAACTCTGTAACAATTATGCCACCTTGGGATAAGTACGTTCAATGTGTGCCTGATGAGTAAAGGAAAGAATGGGGAATGAGCCTGTATTTATGGGGTGCCTCTTATGTGAAAGCCACTTTTCCACGCCCCTGATATCAAATCTGTCAGCAGGAAAAGTCATACGCGATTTTATTAAATTGGTCTGGTCCCTTTATTCAAATCCAACTGGAAAAACCTTGATCAGATTTTTAAAAATATTTTGATTAGTCTTTTTTTGGTGTCATTCAAGCAAATGTAATGGAGAAATGCCCCAGAAAGAAAATGACAATGGACACAGATAAGACTCTGGAAAGTTAATATTTTCTGAATGAAGTATGGCCGTAGAAATGTGAATAGGCTGAACTCTACACAGATATTTTTATTTAACTAGAATGACGAGACAAGGCACTCTTTCCCACTCACTCTCTCCAAATTTACTATTTGAATAGAAGTAACAGTTAACCTGGTTTATAAATTTGCTTTTGTTAATACTTTTAAAGCTTAAAAGAACATTTGATGGATATAAAAAAACTGGCATAGTAATGCATCGTCATTCTCATAGGATAAAATATTTCATGAGAAAATGGGTATTTGGGTAATGTAAATTGAGTAGACATTAAGAACGATATTAATTTACAAATGTATTTCATACCCAGGCTACCACACCTCTGTTGCTAAGCACAAGCTCATAGGTAATTACAGGAACCCAGGGCCTGCCTTCAATACATCTTGATGAAATAACTAGACAGTTTCTCTAAAGCACTAATATTATATGGAAAATAGAAACCTTATTTTTCTATAATCAACTTTATTAAATAGAATGCTAGATCTTTGCCAAGGTAAGTCACTCCATAGAATAAATCCTGAGATAAAAGCAAATAGAAATTTAAACAATAATTATCCCAGGAAAAACTTCCCTATGGTCTACCTACCACAGTGATTCTATTTGTTGTTAATTTCTACAATGTATTTAACAAATTACTGTAATAGAAATATTTGCTTTGTTTTACACATCACACCAATTATTACTTGAACTGACTGTTGATTAAAAATAAAATATTTTATTATTTTTGTTAATTTTGAACATTAAATCAAAAAATAACTTCCTAATATTTAACAAAGATATTGTTTGTATTTGATAGCATTTCAATCTGTCATTCAATGGTGTATATAATGATATGAATAACGCAGTGATGCTAGAGACAAATTTTTATTGATTTTTTAATAATTTTTCCAGACATAGAAAGGAAAAATGATATAAAACCACATATCCAATTATCAGACTTCTCTGGGACACTGTGGAAGCTAAAACCCAATGGTACAATGTCTTTATAATCCTCAAGGGGATCCTTTTCCTATCTAGAATTCTATCCACAAGCAAAGTATTGTTATAATCAAATCCATATAATTTCTTGGAACCACATTCCTGGCATGAGAATACAATGAAAGAAAAGTACTTAATGGTTATTGTTCATGATTCCTTCAACTACTAGGAAACTTTATCATTAACTCAAGTGTGCATTTTATAGAATTCTCAGGTATGATCACATAATATGTCAGACTCTTTCAGCTCAAGTCATCGCATGTAACAGTTAGGATTAGACAAGTGGACAGGATGACTGTTCTCTTAATTGTCAGCAGGGTAAACTGTTGCATAAACACTTGTATCATAAAGATTGCCCAAGAAGGGCCATGGATAGCCCCTGCTGAGCTAAGAGCTGAAATTGGTCATATCAGCCATAATGTACTGTGTGAACCTTCTGCTGGAAGAGTTCCAGAGTTCCAGAACAGACTCCAGAGTTCCAGAACAGTTAGCAGGGGTTGGATTCCTCATGCATTCTGCTGTGTCCTCTTCCTTGAATCCTCTTGCAAAATGTTTATGTACTTTTGAAGTTCTTGGAATTTCTGTAGTTGTGTATAATTATCCAATTGTACAAATATTTTCTCTAATTTTAGATCTCTTCTTTTCCCTCAACCCCCAGTAGGATATTAAAAAAAAAAAAAAAAAAGGAAGAAAGAAAGAAAAGAAAACTCTTTTTTCTGTCTTTGACCAGCAAAAATTGAGCTCTTTGGAAATTCCTTTGACTTTCATTAAGACCATTTTATTAAAAACTCTCTGTCAGGTATTCCATAGATAAAAGAGAAGTGCCTACAGATCTGTACTACCTAGGAAGCCGTGAAATGGAAGACAGAAGCTGTCTCTTGCTACACTTGGTCAAAATCATTATCTTTCTACATGACCCAATTCTTTCTGGACATCTCTCTGAAATGTGAGTTTTTGCAAGTAGGCATTTATTTAGCTAAGGGATATTAAAGGTATGGTGTTCAACTTTTTTTTACTAAATACTCATTGGACTTGGCCACTGCAAATACATTTTTTTATTAGACGATTAAATTGTAATATCTAGACTCATCAGTGTTTGGAACAAGAGGAAAAAAAGCAAGTTGCTATTTATTGTGTTTATTGATTTATCCTGAACTTCATTTATTTGCCTTTGTTGAGGAATCAAGCGTTGGTCTCAGAAGTTTTAGATCCAATAGTACAAGGAGCAAAGGCTAAAATCTAGTTTCTAAACTAAAGTAGGTTAAGTCCTAAGCTTAAATCTCATGCATATGAAATGTCTTTTAATCCTTTTCCCCTAACTTTGCCTTCTCACTCTGTCATTGCCTCCTCCACGGAGGCACAAACACACTTCCTTCCCCAACTCTTCATCTTCAGTGTTGATGTACTGAATGATGACATTCAACGAGATCTCATTTTTATTTTTCATTTGACAAATTTTATATATTTTATTAGTTTACTAATTTATTTTTAAAAATTTTTAAATGTCTGTTGTTTTTGAGAGAAAGAAAGACAGAGCACAAGAGGGGGAAGGACAGAGAGAAGGAAACACAGAATCCAAAGCAGGCTCCAGACTCTGAGCTGTCAGCACAGAGCCCAACGCAGGGCTTGACCCTACGAACCTTGAGACCATGACCTGAGCCGAAGTCAGACACCCAACTGACTGAGCCACCCAGGTGCCCCTAACTTACTATCTAATTTCATATTAACATTTCCCAAAATGATTAAAAAAGATACATTTCATGTATTTGTTAAGCTCTTCTTTGAATATCAACAATGTATGATGAACTATATAGTGATGCAAAGGGTTGAAAGAAGTTACTTGGGCACTGACCTGTAGGGTCTGACCCATTAATACATGAAATGGGTAACTTTGTAACTATATAATTAGGAAAATTTTATAACACACAAACAGCATCTGTATTACTGATCTCAGAAGAGGGAGTGCCTCTTTTCAGAGTACCGTATGTGGGTAAATACTGACAGGAAGGAAGGAAGATGGGAGTGACGATAATCCTAGCACTAATACTAGCTGATCTTTGAATAATGCTTACAATATGTTTGACTTTGTAATCTCTTCATAAGTACACAGTAGGGGGGCCTCCGTTGATCAAGCATCTGACTCTTGATTTGGGCTCAGGTTATGATCTCAGGGTTCACAGGGTTCACGAGATGGAGCTCTGCACTGAGCCCTGCACTGACAGTGTGGAGCCTGCTTAGGATTCTCTCTCTCTCTCTCTCTCTCTCTGTTAAAAATAAATATAAACTTTTAAAAATACAGAGTAAAACACAATGTTGAATCAAATGTGATATGATACACACTTGCTCTTATCCTTTACCTCGAACCCATCACCACTGCCTGCAAACCCCAAGCCAACCTCTCCTCCTCCAGCTCCATCGAAAGTAACAGACTGGAGTTTGTACCTTCCAATCAGAGTATGCAGGTGAGACAGAGTTGAGGGGATAGTGAAGGGTGTACTGGGTGGGACCTAGAGTGGCCAGAATTCCGAAGCAGTCACCAGTCCCAGAGTCCCCCGAAGATATATTAGCCCACTGTTGACCATGGCCACCAGAATGTAGCAAGTCTTCCTGAGACGGTGACAGATTCAGAAGAATTCAGTCCTACCCTGAGGTTCTGTGGACAGCTGGCTACACAAACCCTCCCTGGTCATTTCACAAATCTGATAATAATGCCACCCCACATACTGCGTTATAGTGGGCCTACGTTGTATTGTCTCATTTTGTCCTCATAGCAAACTGGAGGTAAGTCTCCATATTGCCTCTTCTACTTGTGCATAGGAGGAAATAAAGCCACAGAGAGTTGAACTAGTTGCTCAAAGTCAAACAGTGATTGTATGAAAGTCAGTGTCCGTTTCCCAGCTTAGTCTTCTAGTGACTACAGATGAAGACGATCTCGTAAATTAAATTAAATTAAAACATGAAAGAAAAAGTAGGGCAAGTTATATGTAAAATAAAATATGGACATAAGAAAAATATCATTTAATCCTCATTTTAATATGAATACAGAGTGATAATTTAGTATAAATCCAGACTCAAAATCTACCTGGTAATTTGAGTATTAAAGTGGAGGAGGCAGGAAAGGTAAGTCCTATACTGTAAAAACAAAGCATTATTGCATTACACCTTAGAATCTATAGGCATCATATAGCTCACAACATAGTGGCAATAATATTTACTTAAATTAAATACAACATCTGGGGCACCTGGGTGGCTCAGTCAGTTAAGCGTCCAACTTAAGCTCAGGTCATGATAGTGTGGTTTGTGGGTTGGAGCCCCGTCGGGCTCTGTGCTGACAGCTCAGAGCCTGGAGCCTGCTTCAGATTCTGTGTCTCCCTCTCTCTCTGCCCCTCCTCTGCTCACACTGTTTCTCTCTCTCTCTCAGAAAAAAAAAAAAAAAAAACAGTAAAAAAATAATCATAAATTAAATACAACATCAAGAATGTCACATATTAGACTGAAGAATTTTGGATATTAAAAAATATATAGCTAAGCTTTCCCTCTTACACAGCAATCGGCAGTTTTGGACCCTCGTGACCATTTGGCCTCCTTACTCTGTGAGGGAGAGCCTGAGCACTTGGCCTTGAGAGCCATCTGAGAAACAGGTCATCCAACGCAAGATGAATAATTGACTCACCTGAAAAACTTCCCAGCGCCAACACCTGGTTCAGCCTCACTGCTGTATGTCCTCCTTGACTCCTCTCCTGAATCAGCACTCCAACGGGGGCCATAAAAGAGAGAGGCTGCAGTAGGAAGCCGGGCTGGGACCAAGCTGGCAATCCACTTTGGAGAATTGAAAGCTCTGGCATCATCGGAGATATTCATAATTTATCAGTGAAACAGTTCAAGGAAGTAATTAAACTTGGAGGACTTACCTATTTCTCTTGCCACCCCCCCTCCCAGCCCTGAAATTAAAAGGGTGACACCTCAAAAGAGAGCGCTATAAAATGTGGAGTAGGGAAAACACATGAAATCAAGAGAAAGAGGAAGCAGAAATCTAGGTCTCTCTGCTCAGCATTTTCTTTGCCACCGGGAAGTAGAGCGGCAGCCTGCTGATTTTCATACTGAAATGATTATGAGGGCTCTCTTTCATTATGAGTTTTAAGGGTCTAGGGAAATTCTTTTTTTTCCTGGGAGAAAAAAAAAGTTGTTTTATACAAGTTGCTTTGAAAATCATGCCCTTTCTAATACACAAAAAAAAAAAAATCATTTTAAAGATCCCAAGATTCTTTTGGTTGATTTCTAAAATGCCACGGGCCTGTTTAACTCACACACAAAAAATGGAAATTAAAAAAAAATTTTTTTTTTGAAAAGCATTCAAAAAATGCTTTGGAATGGTCTGTGATCAAATCCTGGATGGCTCACACTAATGCAGTAAATTCATTAAAAACATTTTTTTTAGGGGCGCCTGGGTGGCTCAGTTGGTTAAGCGTCCAACTTCGGCTCAGGTCATGATCTCATGGTTCATGGGTTCGAGCNTTCTCTCTCAGAAATAAATTTAAAAAATTAAAAATAAAATATTTTTTTAATGTTTGTTTATTTTTGAGAGATAGGGAGAGACAGAGCCCAAGCAGGGGAGGGGCAGAGAGAGAGAGGGAGACACAGAATCCAAAGCAGGCTCCAGGCTGTGAGTGGTCAGCACGGACCCCAACACAGGGCTCAACCTCACAAACTGTGAGATCATGACCTGAGCTGAAGTTGAACGCTCAACCAACTGAGCCACCCAGGCGCCCCAGCAGTAACTTCATTGTAATGAAGCCTCTTTACTGGCCATTTCTGTCACTGTCTTGAAGAACTGGTAGGAGATCATAGAAGCCTGTTGTGCTCACTGGCTTTATGAAGGTCACTTTGTCCAGGCTCTCCATTTATCCTGAAGAAATGGAGGTGGTGTGACATACCCAAAAGCACATAGCTAGTGAGTGCAGAGCTGCCGATTCTGCCATTCTGACATCAAGCACCATTTACATTTCCAAACATCCTCCTCTTATGAATGTGAAAGCAGGTAGGATCTTATATGGAAGCAAAGTTTCAATCAGTTATGATATATGTACATCTGATGTTTTCTCAGTAGTCAGAGTAGCCATTTATAATACCCAAATGGTGTCAACAAGTGGATAAAATGGTTGTATGAAGAGTCAGATATATTTAATTAATTGAGTGAAGCTGATAACTAAATAGTAATATGTTACTTATTTGAAATAATACTCTATAGTACATCATTGCATTAGAAATAAAGGGCTTCTAAAACTTTCAGGGTTGACAACACTGGACAAAAGAGCATATGATGTCCTCTGAAGAATATCATTGCATGCTGATAACAGTTCAAGTTAGCAGACAAATTAAAACACAAGAATTTCTGGAGGAATTTTTTTCTGAAAAGACAAACAGGAATGAAATGGCACATAGAATTTGCCTAGCTCTGAGACACTTTGAACCTTCAGTAATTTTCCATTTCAGTGAAAACCTCATCATATTACCGAGAATTTAAAATCTATCACTGAGCAAAATGATTGCCAGTAAATCAAAGAATCACATGCCCAGAACTGTTACGTCTTTCTACTTGAAAAGTTTAATTGTTGTATTTACCAATAAATGAAAAATAGTTATTCATTCTAAAACATTTTGGCGTTGAGGGGCATCTAGGGGGCTCCATGGTTAAGCTTCTGACTCTTGGTTTCAGCTCAGGTCATGATCCCATGGTTCTCGGGATCAAGCCCCAGGTCTGGCTCTGTGATGACACATTGGAGCCTACTTGGGATTCTCTCTCTCCATCTCTCTCTGACCCTCCCAAACTCACATACACACACTTTCTCTCTCTCTTTCTCTCAAAATAAATAAATAAACAAATAAGTTTAAAAAATAAAGCATTTTGGTGTTCAACGTTATGCTTAAATCTGAAAGTTTAAGACTCAATGTATTTTAGGGGGAGTGAATAGAGAGGTATGGGTTTTGAAGAAAATAAAGGAGCAGGATTAGTTTTGTTACATTTTCAAAACATCTGTGTTGAGTTATATTTTATACATCATGAAATTCTCCATTGTAAATATACAGTCCAATGATTTTCAGTACATAGAGTTGTAAAACCATACAAATATTTTTATTTAAAACATTCCCATCACCCTCAACATGTCTTTTACCTCCCGCTCCATCACCAACCTGCTTTCTGAATTTATAAATTTTCTGGAGATTCCATTTAAATGGAATTGTTTGTTATGTGGTCTCTTGAATTTTTCTTCTATTATTTAATGTAGTAATTTTTTAAGGGTCATCCACACTGATGTATCTGTAGTTTGTTCCTGTTTACAACTAGGTAGAATTGTGGTAAGCTTCTATGCCATATCTTGCATTTCCATTCCTCTGTAGGTAGAATATGGGTTTATTCCTACTTTGGACTTTTACAACTATAGCTGGTATGAGTCTCCATATGCAAATAGTTCTGTGGGCAAATGTAACAGCCCTAAGGTAGGTTCTTAGTAGTGTATTGCATAATTTTAAGGAAGTCCAGTTTATCATTTTTATTCAATTTCGTCACTTGCTACACTTCTGTTTAGACTCTTTTTTCTTGAGTCAGTTTCAACAATTTGTGTGATCTATGCTGTACTATGTGTTGAGAAAATGTTGTGCATGATTTTCCTTCCTAATTATTTTAATTTCTGTAGATTTCATCATTCACTTTAGTTATTTTACTTTAGTTATCTGCTTTTGTTTCCTTTTTATTTTTTGGAGAAAATAAAACTTACTAACTAAGGTTTGTAACGTTCATACCTCTTTTCCCATAACAAATTTTTGGTGTCGCTGAATTATTTATTTGCTTTCCTTTTTTCTATTTCATTGTTTTCTACACAAATATTTATTGTTTTAATTATTCTGCTTTATTGGTCTTTTTTTTTTCTACCATCAACAAACCGAACATTATTAATCGATTCGTAAACTTTTTGCACAGAATATACATATACACAGAAGACAGTCTTTATAAAGAAATCAACATAAGAATTCATTGGAAACAAAAAAATTAAGGCATATAACAAAAATTTAATAAAATATACATTAAATCAATGAAACATAAGAATGCAACCTTATGAGATTACTTAAAAGCCACAAATTCATGCAATGTTCATGGATAGAAAGATTCTGCATACGGGCATTCTCTTCAGATTCAGGGGCAAGTCAGTGTCATTTCAACCTTAATCCCAAGAAGATTTTCATTGATCTTCAGAAGCTGATTAAATTTTTTTTTTTTTGGAAGCATAAATGTCAAGGAATAGCCAATGAGAAAAAACAAAGAGGAAAGGCAAGAGGTGATAAAAAAGTGAATCTGACCAAATTAAGAAAGAATCAAGCTTTATAAAGCTACACTAAGCAAAACCGTGTAGTACTCATCCAACTATAAACAAGCAATGAAGACGACATGAAACTGGAAAAGAGACCCTCATTTTTTGAGTGATAATTGTAGGATAAAACCACTGAGAAAATGTTTAATCATTCTATAGATAAAGCTGTTATATTTGGTAATCTATATTTTTAAAAACTTGGAATTGATTCCCTGTCCTTACTTTTCATCAGCATTAATTGTAAGGGGATTCAAATCACTGATATAAAAAGCAACATTTAACATATGAGAATAAAGTATTAGTTAATACATTCCAGACACTGGACTAGGAAAGGCTTTCATTTACAGGACCAAAAAAGAAAAAGAAAAAAAGCATAAAACAAAAGTTAACAGTCGATACATTCAACTAAATTAAAATATAAAATTTTAGTGTGACAAAAAATTACTTAAAAAAGTAAATGAAGGGCACCTGGGTGGCTCAGTTGGTTAAGCATTTGACTTGAATTTGGCCCCAGTCAGTATCTTAAGGTTCCTGAGATCAGGTTCTGAGTTGGGCTCTGTGCTTGACAGCAGGGGGCTGCTTGGAATTCTCTCTGCCCCCCCAGCCCCTCCCCTGCTCATGTTTCTCTCTCTCTCTCTCTCTCTCTCTTCCTCTCTCAAAATAAATAAATAAACTTAAAAAATAGAAATGATAACTCACATATTGAGGAGCTTTACCTGCCATAGATCTAAGAAAATGTAATACTCCAACTTTAATACTGGTTCAGATGAGGTAGCCCAACATTCCAACAAAACTTGAGGGAACAAATCAAGGACATTTCCAGGAATGGAACTCAAATGCGCAACACCTATACCAAAATGTCTGTAAAAACCCAGGTACTCGTACATTTTCAAAACAAAATATTGAAGTACCATCTCCAACCCATCATATTGAAAGGAAATGGACTCCTTACAATATGTTTTGGCTTTGATTGTGGGAAATATCAGATACTGAAGGATAAAACCCATTTGTTATAACGCCATTGAAGAACAAAGTTTGTTATTTCTTCATTAATTTGCTATGCTAAGCACAAACTCCTTTGTTTTATCAAATCTTCACAGATAATATTCTTTGTTTTAGAGGTATAAAAGCTGCCTTCTTGGGGCGCCTGGGTGGTTTAGTCGGGTGAGCGTCCGACTTCCGCTTAGGTCATGATCTCGCGGTTCGTGGGTTCGAGCCCCGCGTTGGGCTCTGTGCTGGCTGCCAGCTCATAGCCTGGAGCCTGTTTCAGTCTGTGACTCCCTCTCTCTCTGACCCTCCCCTGCTCACGCTGTCTCTCTCTCTCTCCTAGAAATAAAATAAAACATTAAAAAAAAAAAAAAGCTGCCTTCTTTTAGCCACTTTTTGAGTCTTATGTCTTTGGGGTTCCTGTGCATATAAAATTAGTATTTTCTCCTGATTTTTGGTTTTCTTCCAATTTAGTGATTACATGAGCCAAAGAATGAGGAAGGAAAGAAGGAAAATGGTTTTCCTTCCCTATGCAGCCATATTTTATGATAATTGATTATAGAAAATGATTAAACCAAGTCAAAAATAGCTGGGAAACTTCATATTCTAAAATTAGAATGGGCAAGTTTATTTCTTTTTTTAAATTTTTTATGGTTTTTAAATTAATTTTGAGAGAGAGACAGAGTGAAAGCAGGGGAGGAGCAGAGAGAGGGAAACACAGAATCTGAAGCAGGCTTCAGGTTCTGAGCTGTTAGCACACAGCCCAGTGTGGGACTGGAACCCACCAACTGTGAGATCATGACCTGAGCCGGTCTTACCACTAAACGTCTTTTGAATTTATCTCTTTTTCTTTCTTCCAATGAGCACTGCTTGAGTTTAGGCAAACCCAAACTACTTCTGCAGTGTGTTGCTTATCTTTTCTTCCTGCTTATTGTGACTTATGTTTCCCTTTCACTCTTAAGTCAAAAGTCCTGAAGATTTCTGTTTCCTTCTTAAAATTTTTTTAATGTTGATTTATTTTTGAGAGAGAGCGAGAGAGAAGTGGGGGAGGGGTAGAGAGAGAGGGAGACACAGAATCCAGAGCAGACTCCAGGCTCTGAGCTGTCAGCACAGAGCCTGGTGTGGGGCTGAAACTCATGAACAGTGAGATCATGATCTGAGCTGAAGTTGGACGCTTAACCGACTGAGCCACCCAGGCGGCCCTGGGCAAGTTTATTTTTAAAGACACTTTAATATGTGTACTAAAAGGAAGAGCATATTTGAATTCCAAAATTGACCCCACACTGCACTGAGGTATGATCACATTCAATGTGCCTCCTAGACTCTTGGGGGCAGTCTTGAATACATAGTGTTGCCACAATGAAGATAATAACTTTGATGATTTTTCCTTTAAGATATATTTCTGCATTACAGGTAGAAAAACTCAGCTAAAGAATCCATATCTGACATCTAGAAAACAAGGGGAAAAACAGAAGATCACTTGGATCTTTTCATTTTAAATAAATTGATATGTTATAAATAGACTTGGAAGATCAGTGCTGGGAAGAGAAGGGCAAAGGAGCCCCACACTTTTACTTTTATAAGATTTGGAGACTGTCATCCTCATTCAGTGAAATCTCAAGGAAAGCTTTGGTTTGCTTGTTTATTTAATTTCAATGTGGCGTGAACATCCCCTTAAAGCAACCTTATCATAAGAACTAAGAAAATCTTCACAAACATCTCACCGCTTACATCTCCACGTGCTGTGTTGAGTTTGTGAAGAACACTTATAAATGGCAGTGCCCAAAATCTATGTCCACATCCTAATCTCCAGTAACTGAATATTACCTCAGACGGCCACATATGTGATTCAAGTAGGGATTCTGAGGGGAGGAGCTTATGCTTGATTATCCAGGTGGGTCCTAAATCGAACAAGTGTCCTAAAAGAGAGAGGCAGAGGAAAAGTCATGACAGAGTAGAGGCCATGTGGCGACAGAGATGGAGATTGAAGTGAGGTGGCCCCAAGCCAAGGAAACCGGTGGCTACCACAAGCAAGAAAAGGCAAGGAATGAATTCTACCCTGGAGCCTCTATGATTTTGGACTTCCCACCTCTGGAATAATGAAAGCATTAGGTTCTGGGGTTTTAAGTGGCCAAGCATTTGCTAATTTGTTACAGCAGCCTTAGGGAACTAGTAAAGAAGTTCCAAGAAAGTGATATAATTCCTATATTAGCAAAAATAGTTGTTAAAATGCCCTGAGAGATTAAATAACTTATAAATATTCAGCAATTTGGTTTCTAATATAGACACAAATGCTAGAATTCTTGAAGACACTATTATATTCTCTCACCACATGGTGGAGGACAAATACATGAGATTTTTTTTATAGCTTAACAAAAATCTTGGGGCGCCTGGGTGGCTCAGTCAGTTAAGCATCCGACTTCGACTCAGGTCATGATCTCATGGTTGGTGTGTTCAAGCCCCATGTCGGGCTCTGTGCTCACAGCTCGGAGCCTGGAGCCTGCTTCAGAGTCTGTGTCTCCCTCTCTCTCTCTCTCTCTCTGCCTCTCTCTCGCTCACACTTTCTCTCTCAAAAAATAAACGAACATTTAAAAAAATCTTATATCCATGTTCAGAATGGGGATTTGTGATACACAATCATTTATACTCCTTTCCATAGAACAAAACATTTCCTCCAGTCTCGTATAGCATGTGTGGTAGAATTAGTTGTCAGCATGTTTTCTCAGCTTGTAAAATAATTAATGTGGCTGATAAAGGGGCCTCCTATAACAAAGCATACGGGGAGGCCTTTCCTTGCTGACTTCTGTTCTTGTGGGAGTGAAAACCTTATGTTCAGATTCCTTTGTTATATTGGAGGAATTCCACCCGGCTGAACCATCCTAATTTGTTATTCTATATAAGGATAGACGGATTTTTTTTTTCTAAGAGAAGAATAGAACGTGTTAAGCAAAACTTGAAGGTAGTTTTGTAGGGTAAAAATACATTTCTCAGAACATTTAAGATACTAAAAGAACACATAGATGGCTCATAATTCCCTCACAGAATATACTAGTTTGATACACATATAGACTGTAGCTTCTACCAAGGGAATCTTGTTGAAAAGAAAGGTAGCCGGATAAGACTGGAAGTGGAAAGTGTTGAACAGAGTGGCAGAGGAACGGAAAATATCTTTCACTTGGATGAATTTAGGACACATGGATTTAAATGTTTCATAGAATTTGAACTGATATAGATACTCAATATTTGTAAAGTCTCATTAATATTATATTGGTTCCACCAAGTTCTACTCTTTCCAGCGAATGGAAAGATAAAACATATTAACATGCACTTTTATATCTGGGCTGTTTTTCCAAACCTACTTTCCTCTAAGGTGAAAACACGACATTGATTTGCTAATAATCTGAAATCGATTTTCTTCTTAAACTAGCCGCTCAGCCAAGTGCTATGCCCCGTAGATCGATGTATTCAGAGCAAATAAGAATCACAATTTTGGGGTTCTAATAGATGGAATCTACTCCTAATAGCATCAATGATAATTTTATATAAACACTATAATAAGAAAGTACATTTGTGATGAGGGGTTAATTATCTGATTAGGCACAGAAGTTATCCACACCTCTAATATGGGAAGAGATTATAAGAAATTGTAAAGACAGTAACCGTAAGTCAAAAAAGAGGAACAGATAAAAATGACATCCTAGAGAGATGTAATATGAACTTTACTGATTTTACTTCATATTGATTTCTTCCTGTAGCCTTTACAGTACACTTATTTCATTGGAAACGTTACTTTGCAAGTAGCATTTTACAGGAGATAAAGTACTCACTAGGAAAGTGCCTTTGGAAATTAACAAAACTGCACTGAGGACTAAGCCATGCAAATGTAGATCTCTGCTAATCCCATACACGACACACATGTAGAGAGATCAGAGAGGTGAGAATATGTTATTTTGTATTTTGCCAATAGCGTTTTACTTTCTTAACAGACATGTCTAGGAAGGAAGTAAAATATTTCAGTGGTATAAACATTTTAAAAAAATGAAAAGGAAAGAACAATAAGAATTAAACCAGTATTGGGCGCCTGGGTGGCTCAGTTGGTTAAGCGTCCGACTTTGGCTCAGGCCATGATCTCACAGTTTGTGAGTTCGAGCCCCACGTCAGGCTTGCCACTCTCAGCACAGAGCCCACTTCAGATATTCTGTTCCATTCTCTTTCTGTCCCTGCACCACTAGTACTCTTTCTCTCTCTCAAAAATAAACAAAACATTGGGGCGCCTGGGTGGCTTAGTCGGTTAAGTGTCCAACTTTCGCTTAGGTCATGATCTCGCGGTTCGTGGGTTCGAGCCCNAAGACAGGAAAAAAAAAGGAAAAAAACAAAAAAAGGAAATAAAAGAAAAAAAAAAGGGAGGCGGGCAGCTCTCAGGCAGGGATGGGCGTGGCGGGGTCCAATG
>NW_027527956.1:2944090-2944303 GCF_008692635.1 Crocuta crocuta
GAGACACGAACTCGCAGGCAAATGTCCCAGTTTTTAGCTCTCTGCCTTCCCTCTCGAGTCCCAGGCAGCCAGGAGCGCGGACGCCCGGTGTCCGCGCAGCTCTTTCAGGGGCCCCAGCCGCCCGGGAGCTACAATGGCAGCAGAGACGCCACTGCTCTGACGTCCAGCCTCCAGGAGCAGCACAAAGCAGCAGTTTGCGTGCTCAGCCCCCCC
>NW_027527956.1:2944405-2952065 GCF_008692635.1 Crocuta crocuta
TTTTTCTGTTTCGGACTCTCTCCTTTTCCCCTCTCACTCCCCGCAGAGGGCAGAGGGGGACCGCCTCCCACCCTGGAGTCTCCGATCCCGGCCCGATTTTATCTTCCCCGGTTCGCACTCACGTTAGAAGGCTCTCTCAGTGGATTCTGCGTCCTTTGTCTCCCAATCTCTCAGGTTTTGTAAGGTTTCCAATGGCTTCAGATCTTTTCTGTNTCCGTGTGATGTATGGGCGCGAGTGCAAGTACGGAGCTCCTTACTTCTCCGCCATCTTGCCCTCCCTCACTTATATTTCTTAATTTAAAAAGAAAAATTATCTAGATTTGGTTCTTGCAGAATTCATAGCCTTGTGTTATTGCACATGGTGACTGCTCCATGAATATTCATTAAATAAAAATATGGAAAAGAAATCTGTTTATATCAATTTTGATTAGTAGAAAGTAATTGTCTCTCAAGAAATATGTGGAAGGAAGTCATAAACATATAGGTAGAAACAGAAACTCTTAAAATCTGTGAAGATTTTAAATTTAGAGCAAGAGAACCTATAAAATAGTAGGTGACATATGACAGTCACATCATGAGGGTAAAGTAATTTAATGGGGGAAATACCTTAGGTAAATGTCTCAGTTAAAGGTTAGGTGAATTCATAGGTTAATATGAGTTAATAAAGGGAAATATATCAAAGAAACTCTCATTACAATGTGAGTTACCTAATGTCTTTTTCGTGAAGCCTATTAAATCGCAAATTCCCAATATTTCAGGGAAAATGAAATATGAAGGTAGTCTTTGTTTGCTCAGAGGAACATTTAACATTTTGTTGAGACAATTACTAACATTCCAACTTCTAAGACATGAAAACACACACACACACACACACACACACACACACATTTTGATATCTTGCAAGGAGAGATATCTCTAGCACAACACAAAATCTAGAAAAAAAGACTTTATTGTTTATTTTATCAATCAAAAAATGTCAAAACAGAAACAGCATATTTGGAAAGAAAACCAGGTGTTGATGTTACCAGAGAGTGATGTATTTTGTTCCTAGGTCAAGGAGATACTGACAGGAGAGACTTGTCCTAGCCAGGCATTCCTGGGGGCTTATCTGAACCAATTTCTGCATGCCCTGTAGGGTCCTGTTATCCAAGACGGTGACTCTGTGGCCTGTGCTGAAGCCAGTGGTCTCTGACAGCAGGGCCGGTCTTGTCCAGACTCATAAGTAATAATGCCTGAGTTCAGAGCCAGCAGAGAAGCGAAACCTGTATATATATCTAACAGCCACCTGTGGGTTCCCGGGCACAGAGCAGGAATAGAAGCTATGAGAAAGGTTGATTGGACTCCTTATCAATCTGATGTCTGCGAGCTCAGGCATTGAATACTTCCATCAGCGGGCATGGGCAGCATCAGCTCCATCGTCCATATCATGCGCTTTAGAGCTCTAACGGCACCATGTTTTGCGGGCTGCCTTTGCGCCAGGCAACGTGCAAAGAGCAGGGATGCAAAATGATTTTCCCAGTGTTTGTTAGCGAAGATAGCCAGGGAAACCAGAAAGTACAACACTGGGTATTGGCAAATGATAACCTACTATTACAGTAGCCAAACTGAGCAAATGCTTAAAAAATACAGCTGACTGTCAAGATTTTACTGTCAACCATTTATTTGATTTTGAAATTTATATGTAGCTTATGAGGAAGTTATGCTTGCTCTCTCTTTCTACAGACTCTTTAAAAGGAGATTGCAATTTCTGGTATACTTGCTAAGGCATATTCACACTTAATTTAGCTTAAATAATTTATAATGGACAATGAATTTGTTGGGAGGAAAAAAAATCACTCTATCTTTCTTGGTTCTTTGGTTGGTCTAATAATCTAAAATGAACACACGACAGATTAACAAGAGAAAAACAAGTTTGATTATGTATGTATGGGGGACCCATTGGAAGATGAGACCCAAGAATAAGTTAGTCAGTTGAGGTTTATATGCCATGCTAACCTACGGAATAGGAAAGGGACCTGGGACTTCACAGGACAATGAGAAGAGTAGATGTTTGGTAATTAGATGTTTGCCCGTCATACAGATAGGGAATTCAAATAAAAAGTTAGCTCTAATAGTAGGTCTCTTTCTGGGCCAGGCTCCCTCTCTAACTTATTTTGATAGTTAAGGCAAAGGTACAAGTTATTCTTGAATCTGTTGGGTCTTGATTGCCTTTGCCTCAAAATAATCCACATGCCAAAGTGGTATCTTTTGGGGTCATGTATTTTTCTCCCCCTCAAATGCAATGCAGTTTTTAATCATACAGTTTTTGTGAAATGTCATTTTTGTACATTTTTCATGTTGATTCTGATATAGAATGGTATGTTCATTTAAAGGTTTTAATAAGAATTTTTATATAAGTATATCAATATACATATATAACTTGTGTGTATTTTATATTACTTAGAAAATTAATATTTATCTCTACCATTTTCAAGCACAATATCTTTAGCCAAGTAATTGCACATTTTTAAATAACTCTTGAACAGATAATAAATTTGACATAAATATAGTAAATTGAGGTTGCTTTAATCATCACACAATTTTAGTTAACATCTTTCACTACTTGCTATATTTTTCATATTTTCAGTTGTCAAGAAACTTGAATTATTCCAGGCTGGCTCTAATAACACAATAATGTCATTGTATTATTGTACATCTGATATTCACATATTCCAAAACTATTTAACTGAACAAATAGCTACCAACTTCCAAACGCAGTGAAGGCCTCTGAGAATGCTTGAACAAAAAATCCAGTTGAGTGAAACTTACATTTAATGGTAGGGAAAGGGAAGTTGATGAAGAAATAAATATACATTATGCTATAATAAAGGAATAAATGCAAAAAAAATTACTTTTTACCTTGGAGAGTAAAAAATCATTCATTAAGGTTATACATTATTCAGATTTTGCAGGGGTGATCAGTGACATAAAAGAATATTGCAGAAATTTAGGAAGATACAGAAAAACTTCTTACTATTTTCTTATGTTAAAACCGTACAAAACAGTATGTTTCTAATACTGATAAGTTGAAAAAATTAACTACTTTATGTGATAAACTTCAGTAAATATAAATCATACATTAGAGGAAGATTGTAGAAAATGGCCTCCAAATTATCTGTGTTAAATCTCAGTGCCAGATATACTGATATAAAATGCATGAAAGTTCTTTAAAAAATAGTCCCAAAATGTAAACACAGATCCCAGTTTCTCTTCCATTTTAAAGGCACTGAACAAAGATTTTCCATGTAAAATATTGGGGATAATATGCTTATAATCTTCTGTAAACTACTCAGTATAAAGTATGAAATATAAAGAAAAAATGGACGAATGCATATCATGCTTTATGTATTTTACCAGGAGTCTCTACCCTCAGAAACTGCAGATCTATGATAGAGAATACCACTATAATACTGACCCAATTAAAATAATTTAGGTTCTTGATACTTTATGGCATCTCAATAAAGTGGTGTTTTGTTTTGTTTTTGTCTTATGCACAGAACAAAATTATTTGGCAAGAGATTTGTCATACTATTTTATTAGCATGCATCTGTGCTTTACGCTAATTATCGTGCATTTTTTAATAATACATTTACTTCACTGCCTGTAGCCCCCTGAAGCAGCATGAAGCTAAGAGAAAATTCATGTACAAGTAAAAATAATTTGAGACACTAGAGCTAATCTATAGACAATAATATCTCATGGTGTTACATATCTGGACAGGGTATATAACTTATCTTTCCATACCTCACTAAATAAAGTCAGTAAGTTCAAAGTTTGTTCACACATAGACACGTGCGCGCGCGCACACACACACACACACACACAGAGTGAGAAACACAATTCCCCGGCTTACAATTTTTATTTGCTCACAAGGCTAAATTTAGAGGTTTTAGTCACTGATAGTCAATTAAAATATATATGCCATTGCTTTGGACACATATATCATATATTTTATTTCTGTCCCAATTTTTATGTAAAAAATTAGATTTTACCTTCAAAGCGAGCCTACTTATGTATCAGAATATATTTAAATGGCTGAATTCATATAGCATGGATGTCTTCCCAGCTGCCTCAGTATTATTAAAGCAAAACCAAAGGAAACAAATAAGAAAATAACAGAGCTCAGGAGTTATCTATACATTGGTTATCACATAGTAGGAGTATAGGAAGAGACTGTTGGCAGAAAACCATGCTCGTGAAGTGCCTGTTACCAGCCTTTAGCCATATGAGGACTACAGGTGAGTTGTTATTCTCATTAACTACCTGATTGATACGTTACATTATATTCTAAGAGAATAGTTTACATTAAAAAATGCTATCCAAACTGATTTTGGTATTATTATCAAAATCAATCTTCATATTAGTACTTAAAAAGAGAATAGCAACGAGAAATGGATCTGGTCAAGAACTGTAGTAAACCCCCCTAATGACTAATGCCTTTGTTTTCATAAGAATTGCCTGCAGAACTATGCAGTAAAGGCCCTGTATTATTTGCAGTATCCAAGAATGGCTAACATATCAATGCTGGTCTATTTAACCACAGACTTCCCAGGGAAGTAGACATATAGACAAGCAACTATGTTACCATAGAGTTGATTTACACACATGCACATACACACACACATACATACACACACTCACACACATATACACACAAACATATAGGTATATGCATATCTGCATGAATCTCTTATTTTAAAATTTTATTTGTTAATTGGTAGTTATATATATGTCTTAAAACATATATATAGGAATATAAGAATGAATATTTTTATCTACAATACCAGGCCTTATATTTTTACCATCAAGCAAATCTGAGATATCTGAGATCTGACTATAGTTATTCCTCTGGGGACAGTGGGTATTGGGGTAGAGTTTGAAGAACGTTAGCATCTCCTCACAAATCTGCAGACAGCACAAGGAAGGTGGTGAGGGAATGAATACCTTGCCTGCATTTTCTTTTTGTCTTCTTTTGTCAGTTCCTCACATTTGTCTAAAGCCAAATGGAAGTTAGTGTCATAAAGCTCACCGATACCCTCTGTAACAGTAAACATGCAGATGGATCAAGCGTGGTGAAGAGCATTGACAGCAGATCTGGAAAGAAAATTAAAAGACAACTAGCAGATGGGGCACTGGGGCAGCTCAGTCGGTTAAGCATCTGACTTCAGCTCAGGTCATGATCTCGTGATTCATGAGTTTGAGCTCCTCATCAGGCTCTCTCTGCTGACAGCTCAGAGCCTGGAGCCTGCTTCTGATTCTGTGTCTCCCAATCTCTCTACCCCTCCCAGACTAGCTCGCTCGCTCTCTCTCCCAAAAATAAACGTTAAAAATTTTAAAAGAGAGAGAGAGAGAGAGAGAGAGACCAGAATGGAAGGATGGATGTTGCTGTCTGTCTCTGTTGACGTTGCTGTGCGGAGGTGGCTGCTCCTCAGGGAGTTCCACCTTCCACGTGTTCACCTGCTTCACTGGCTGCCATTCCTCTACCCTCATCCCCAGTTTGGAGTCAGGGACACGATTTTCAAAAAATTGCTTTGCTTCATTCTAGTAAAATGTTCCCACATGACTTTCTTATAACTACAATTGTCATATTTTGGGAGGAGGGGGAGTCTCTCTTTTCTCTTTTACTGACACATTGTCTTCACTACCATTTTTTATTTTTTCCATTATTAAATAGCCAAGTCAAAAAGTAGATCATTTCGCAATGCTTTTATGCTGTGACCACACATTTTTCCTAGCTGCTCAGCCAAGGCAATTTCATAATGCTCTAAATTTGTGTTGAGGAAAGGAGTCCCCTCTGGAAGCTCTCGAAATTGTTTTTATGACTTGCTAACAAAACTAGGTTTTTCCTGCTTTGCATGGTCAGTGGTCCCAGGTAGATCCAATGTGAACAGTTTTCTCAGGATGTAAAAACTTTAATTAATTCCCCATAGTCCCCAGTCCACAAAAAACCGAAGTGCTTTAATAACCAATACATTCCTGTTTTCATCACTTATTAGCAAGCAATTTACCCTGAAAAGACTGTGTTAGGACAGAAAATAAAGAAAGCTATGATCACAGTGAAGACTTGGTAAAAGAACTAACAATTGTCTGCAGGCCTTTTAAACTTGCAGAACACAATCATACATGATGAATTCATAAAACATAAGAAAACTGGGCTAGGGGCGTCTGGGTGGCTCAGTCAGTTGAGCATGTGACCTCAGCTCAGATCATGATCTCCCAGTTCATGAATTGAAGTCCCAAGACAGGCTCTGCGCCAACAACTCAGAGCCTGGAGCCTGTTTCTGATTCTGTGTCTCCCTCTCTCTCTATGCCCCTCCCCTGCCCACTCTCTGCCCCTCTCTCTGTCAAAAATAAAATAATCATAAAAAATTTTAAGAAAGAAAGAAAGAAAGAAAGAAAGAAAGAAAGAAAGAAAGAAAGAAAGAAAGAAAGAAAGAAAGAAAACTGGGCTAAGTTGTGGAAGCGATGGTGAGTGGGGGATGGGCTAGACGGGTGATGGGCATTAAGGAGGGCACTTGTTGGGATGAGCACTGGGTATTGTATGGAAGTGGTGAATCAGTGGGTTCTAGTTTTGAAACCCATACTACACTGTTAACTAACTTGAATTTAAATAAATAAATTTAAAAAAGAAAAGATTAAAAATATTAAATTGAGTTTAAAAATGTCAGTATGAAAAAAGCAGAACTTCATCTCAATTTAGTACAATTTAACATACATTGTGCACATAAATAATTTTAAAATAAGGCAACTTAGAATAGGCACAATAACTTTTACATGAAAAATTATCACAATCTGTTAATGTTGGTGCCTACTGAAAATGGCTAGATATTCTAACTTCCATGTGATCTTTCCAAAACTATTCAGAGTTCTAGCTGGTTGTAAGGAAAAACTCCTTCATAAATACTTACTCAAGTTTTATCAGCAGAAATTCACAATATGCAATGTCAGGACCATTAATATAAAGAAAACAAGAGATTATCTGACTGTTTAGGACAAAATGGACTAATATCATTACAGTTGCTGTATGAAAGTAGCATAACAATTAGATTTGGTTCTGCATTTTTAAAATAAATTCTAAGACATTTATTTAAAACTCTATCACTTTGAAAGTATTTTTAAATCTAAAGTTACATCCCATTTTGGAAAGTAATTTTAAGCATGGTAGGTATTAAATGAATATTACAATCATTGTTAAAGAAAAAAAAGGGAAAATAACTTTATCCCATGGATTATTAAATACCTATCTTAACATGTGTAGACCAGCTGGCTAAGTCAGTATACCTGTACTTTTATTTCTAGGCAAACATTGAATGTGGGCACTAACAGTCTGCCCAAGGCCCTCTTTCCAACACAAAAATAAATCTTAAAACAAATTGATTGAAACATGTCTAAAATATATCAATGGCTGCTGCAAATTATGGCGCCCATGGTATGGCGACATTTTTTATTCTTTTGCTTTCATTATTTTGTAAAATATTCTTGATGGACATCACAGCCTAAAGAGTTTTGTCCTTTGAATGAAATAGTAGAGAGTTTAGTCTGCCTTTGAGACATCAATTCATATCTTCATTTGTTGATAAATCTTTTCTGGCTTTCAAATCTACAAATTTGGTATCATATT
>NW_027527956.1:2954371-3007468 GCF_008692635.1 Crocuta crocuta
TCTCTCAGTGGATTCTGCGTCCTTTGTCTCCCAATCTCTCAGGTTTTGTAAGGTTTCCAATGGCTTCAGATCTTTTCCGTGTGATGTATGGGCGCGAGTGCAAGTACGGAGCTCCTTACTTCTCCGCCATCTTGCCCTCCCTCACTTAGATTTCTTAATTTAAAAAGAAAAATTATCTAGATTTGGTTCTTGCAGAATTCATAGCCTTGTGTTATTGCACATGGTGACTGCTCCATGAATATTCATTAAATAAAAATATGGAAAAGAAATCTGTTTATATCAATTTTGATTAGTAGAAAGTAATTGTCTCTCAAGAAATATGTGGAAGGAAGTCATAAACATATAGGTAGAAACAGAAACTCTTAAAATCTGTGAAGATTTTAAATTTAGAGCAAGAGAACCTATAAAATAGTAGGTGACATATGACAGTCACATCATGAGGGTAAAGTAATTTAATGGGGGAAATACCTTAGGTAAATGTCTCAGTTAAAGGTTAGGTGAATTCATAGGTTAATATGAGTTAATAAAGGGAAATATATCAAAGAAACTCTCATTACAATGTGAGTTACCTAATGTCTTTTTCGTGAAGCCTATTAAATCGCAAATTCCCAATATTTCAGGGAAAATGAAATATGAAGGTAGTCTTTGTTTGCTCAGAGGAACATTTAACATTTTGTTGAGACAATTACTAACATTCCAACTTCTAAGACATGAAAACACACACACACACACACACACACACACACACACACACACACACACACACACACACACACACACACACACACACACACACACACACACACATTTTGATATCTTGCAAGGAGAGATATCTCTAGCACAACACAAAATCTAGAAAAAAAGACTTTATTGTTTATTTTATCAATCAAAAAATGTCAAAACAGAAACAGCATATTTGGAAAGAAAACCAGGTGTTGATGTTACCAGAGAGTGATGTATTTTGTTCCTAGGTCAAGGAGATACTGACAGGAGAGACTTGTCCTAGCCAGGCATTCCTGGGGGCTTATCTGAACCAATTTCTGCATGCCCTGTAGGGTCCTGTTATCCAAGACGGTGACTCTGTGGCCTGTGCTGAAGCCAGTGGTCTCTGACAGCAGGGCCGGTCTTGTCCAGACTCATAAGTAATAATGCCTGAGTTCAGAGCCAGCAGAGAAGCGAAACCTGTATATATATCTAACAGCCACCTGTGGGTTCCCGGGCACAGAGCAGGAATAGAAGCTATGAGAAAGGTTGATTGGACTCCTTATCAATCTGATGTCTGCGAGCTCAGGCATTGAATACTTCCATCAGCGGGCATGGGCAGCATCAGCTCCATCGTCCATATCATGCGCTTTAGAGCTCTAACGGCACCATGTTTTGCGGGCTGCCTTTGCGCCAGGCAACGTGCAAAGAGCAGGGATGCAAAATGATTTTCCCAGTGTTTGTTAGCGAAGATAGCCAGGGAAACCAGAAAGTACAACACTGGGTATTGGCAAATGATAACCTACTATTACAGTAGCCAAACTGAGCAAATGCTTAAAAAATACAGCTGACTGTCAAGATTTTACTGTCAACCATTTATTTGATTTTGAAATTTATATGTAGCTTATGAGGAAGTTATGCTTGCTCTCTCTTTCTACAGACTCTTTAAAAGGAGATTGCAATTTCTGGTATACTTGCTAAGGCATATTCACACTTAATTTAGCTTAAATAATTTATAATGGACAATGAATTTGTTGGGAGGAAAAAAAATCACTCTATCTTTCTTGGTTCTTTGGTTGGTCTAATAATCTAAAATGAACACACGACAGATTAACAAGAGAAAAACAAGTTTGATTATGTATGTATGGGGGACCCATTGGAAGATGAGACCCAAGAATAAGTTAGTCAGTTGAGGTTTATATGCCATGCTAACCTACGGAATAGGAAAGGGACCTGGGACTTCACAGGACAATGAGAAGAGTAGATGTTTGGTAATTAGATGTTTGCCCGTCATACAGATAGGGAATTCAAATAAAAAGTTAGCTCTAATAGTAGGTCTCTTTCTGGGCCAGGCTCCCTCTCTAACTTATTTTGATAGTTAAGGCAAAGGTACAAGTTATTCTTGAATCTGTTGGGTCTTGATTGCCTTTGCCTCAAAATAATCCACATGCCAAAGTGGTATCTTTTGGGGTCATGTATTTTTCTCCCCCTCAAATGCAATGCAGTTTTTAATCATACAGTTTTTGTGAAATGTCATTTTTGTACATTTTTCATGTTGATTCTGATATAGAATGGTATGTTCATTTAAAGGTTTTAATAAGAATTTTTATATAAGTATATCAATATACATATATAACTTGTGTGTATTTTATATTACTTAGAAAATTAATATTTATCTCTACCATTTTCAAGCACAATATCTTTAGCCAAGTAATTGCACATTTTTAAATAACTCTTGAACAGATAATAAATTTGACATAAATATAGTAAATTGAGGTTGCTTTAATCATCACACAATTTTAGTTAACATCTTTCACTACTTGCTATATTTTTCATATTTTCAGTTGTCAAGAAACTTGAATTATTCCAGGCTGGCTCTAATAACACAATAATGTCATTGTATTATTGTACATCTGATATTCACATATTCCAAAACTATTTAACTGAACAAATAGCTACCAACTTCCAAACGCAGTGAAGGCCTCTGAGAATGCTTGAACAAAAAATCCAGTTGAGTGAAACTTACATTTAATGGTAGGGAAAGGGAAGTTGATGAAGAAATAAATATACATTATGCTATAATAAAGGAATAAATGCAAAAAAAATTACTTTTTACCTTGGAGAGTAAAAAATCATTCATTAAGGTTATACATTATTCAGATTTTGCAGGGGTGATCAGTGACATAAAAGAATATTGCAGAAATTTAGGAAGATACAGAAAAACTTCTTACTATTTTCTTATGTTAAAACCGTACAAAACAGTATGTTTCTAATACTGATAAGTTGAAAAAATTAACTACTTTATGTGATAAACTTCAGTAAATATAAATCATACATTAGAGGAAGATTGTAGAAAATGGCCTCCAAATTATCTGTGTTAAATCTCAGTGCCAGATATACTGATATAAAATGCATGAAAGTTCTTTAAAAAATAGTCCCAAAATGTAAACACAGATCCCAGTTTCTCTTCCATTTTAAAGGCACTGAACAAAGATTTTCCATGTAAAATATTGGGGATAATATGCTTATAATCTTCTGTAAACTACTCAGTATAAAGTATGAAATATAAAGAAAAAATGGACGAATGCATATCATGCTTTATGTATTTTACCAGGAGTCTCTACCCTCAGAAACTGCAGATCTATGATAGAGAATACCACTATAATACTGACCCAATTAAAATAATTTAGGTTCTTGATACTTTATGGCATCTCAATAAAGTGGTGTTTTGTTTTGTTTTTGTCTTATGCACAGAACAAAATTATTTGGCAAGAGATTTGTCATACTATTTTATTAGCATGCATCTGTGCTTTACGCTAATTATCGTGCATTTTTTAATAATACATTTACTTCACTGCCTGTAGCCCCCTGAAGCAGCATGAAGCTAAGAGAAAATTCATGTACAAGTAAAAATAATTTGAGACACTAGAGCTAATCTATAGACAATAATATCTCATGGTGTTACATATCTGGACAGGGTATATAACTTATCTTTCCATACCTCACTAAATAAAGTCAGTAAGTTCAAAGTTTGTTCACACATAGACACGTGCGCGCGCGCACACACACACACACACACACAGAGTGAGAAACACAATTCCCCGGCTTACAATTTTTATTTGCTCACAAGGCTAAATTTAGAGGTTTTAGTCACTGATAGTCAATTAAAATATATATGCCATTGCTTTGGACACATATATCATATATTTTATTTCTGTCCCAATTTTTATGTAAAAAATTAGATTTTACCTTCAAAGCGAGCCTACTTATGTATCAGAATATATTTAAATGGCTGAATTCATATAGCATGGATGTCTTCCCAGCTGCCTCAGTATTATTAAAGCAAAACCAAAGGAAACAAATAAGAAAATAACAGAGCTCAGGAGTTATCTATACATTGGTTATCACATAGTAGGAGTATAGGAAGAGACTGTTGGCAGAAAACCATGCTCGTGAAGTGCCTGTTACCAGCCTTTAGCCATATGAGGACTACAGGTGAGTTGTTATTCTCATTAACTACCTGATTGATACGTTACATTATATTCTAAGAGAATAGTTTACATTAAAAAATGCTATCCAAACTGATTTTGGTATTATTATCAAAATCAATCTTCATATTAGTACTTAAAAAGAGAATAGCAACGAGAAATGGATCTGGTCAAGAACTGTAGTAAACCCCCCTAATGACTAATGCCTTTGTTTTCATAAGAATTGCCTGCAGAACTATGCAGTAAAGGCCCTGTATTATTTGCAGTATCCAAGAATGGCTAACATATCAATGCTGGTCTATTTAACCACAGACTTCCCAGGGAAGTAGACATATAGACAAGCAACTATGTTACCATAGAGTTGATTTACACACATGCACATACACACACACATACATACACACACTCACACACATATACACACAAACATATAGGTATATGCATATCTGCATGAATCTCTTATTTTAAAATTTTATTTGTTAATTGGTAGTTATATATATGTCTTAAAACATATATATAGGAATATAAGAATGAATATTTTTATCTACAATACCAGGCCTTATATTTTTACCATCAAGCAAATCTGAGATATCTGAGATCTGACTATAGTTATTCCTCTGGGGACAGTGGGTATTGGGGTAGAGTTTGAAGAACGTTAGCATCTCCTCACAAATCTGCAGACAGCACAAGGAAGGTGGTGAGGGAATGAATACCTTGCCTGCATTTTCTTTTTGTCTTCTTTTGTCAGTTCCTCACATTTGTCTAAAGCCAAATGGAAGTTAGTGTCATAAAGCTCACCGATACCCTCTGTAACAGTAAACATGCAGATGGATCAAGCGTGGTGAAGAGCATTGACAGCAGATCTGGAAAGAAAATTAAAAGACAACTAGCAGATGGGGCACTGGGGCAGCTCAGTCGGTTAAGCATCTGACTTCAGCTCAGGTCATGATCTCGTGATTCATGAGTTTGAGCTCCTCATCAGGCTCTCTCTGCTGACAGCTCAGAGCCTGGAGCCTGCTTCTGATTCTGTGTCTCCCAATCTCTCTACCCCTCCCAGACTAGCTCGCTCGCTCTCTCTCCCAAAAATAAACGTTAAAAATTTTAAAAGAGAGAGAGAGAGAGAGAGAGAGACCAGAATGGAAGGATGGATGTTGCTGTCTGTCTCTGTTGACGTTGCTGTGCGGAGGTGGCTGCTCCTCAGGGAGTTCCACCTTCCACGTGTTCACCTGCTTCACTGGCTGCCATTCCTCTACCCTCATCCCCAGTTTGGAGTCAGGGACACGATTTTCAAAAAATTGCTTTGCTTCATTCTAGTAAAATGTTCCCACATGACTTTCTTATAACTACAATTGTCATATTTTGGGAGGAGGGGGAGTCTCTCTTTTCTCTTTTACTGACACATTGTCTTCACTACCATTTTTTATTTTTTCCATTATTAAATAGCCAAGTCAAAAAGTAGATCATTTCGCAATGCTTTTATGCTGTGACCACACATTTTTCCTAGCTGCTCAGCCAAGGCAATTTCATAATGCTCTAAATTTGTGTTGAGGAAAGGAGTCCCCTCTGGAAGCTCTCGAAATTGTTTTTATGACTTGCTAACAAAACTAGGTTTTTCCTGCTTTGCATGGTCAGTGGTCCCAGGTAGATCCAATGTGAACAGTTTTCTCAGGATGTAAAAACTTTAATTAATTCCCCATAGTCCCCAGTCCACAAAAAACCGAAGTGCTTTAATAACCAATACATTCCTGTTTTCATCACTTATTAGCAAGCAATTTACCCTGAAAAGACTGTGTTAGGACAGAAAATAAAGAAAGCTATGATCACAGTGAAGACTTGGTAAAAGAACTAACAATTGTCTGCAGGCCTTTTAAACTTGCAGAACACAATCATACATGATGAATTCATAAAACATAAGAAAACTGGGCTAGGGGCGTCTGGGTGGCTCAGTCAGTTGAGCATGTGACCTCAGCTCAGATCATGATCTCCCAGTTCATGAATTGAAGTCCCAAGACAGGCTCTGCGCCAACAACTCAGAGCCTGGAGCCTGTTTCTGATTCTGTGTCTCCCTCTCTCTCTATGCCCCTCCCCTGCCCACTCTCTGCCCCTCTCTCTGTCAAAAATAAAATAATCATAAAAAATTTTAAGAAAGAAAGAAAGAAAGAAAGAAAGAAAGAAAGAAAGAAAGAAAGAAAGAAAGAAAGAAAGAAAGAAAGAAAACTGGGCTAAGTTGTGGAAGCGATGGTGAGTGGGGGATGGGCTAGACGGGTGATGGGCATTAAGGAGGGCACTTGTTGGGATGAGCACTGGGTATTGTATGGAAGTGGTGAATCAGTGGGTTCTAGTTTTGAAACCCATACTACACTGTTAACTAACTTGAATTTAAATAAATAAATTTAAAAAAGAAAAGATTAAAAATATTAAATTGAGTTTAAAAATGTCAGTATGAAAAAAGCAGAACTTCATCTCAATTTAGTACAATTTAACATACATTGTGCACATAAATAATTTTAAAATAAGGCAACTTAGAATAGGCACAATAACTTTTACATGAAAAATTATCACAATCTGTTAATGTTGGTGCCTACTGAAAATGGCTAGATATTCTAACTTCCATGTGATCTTTCCAAAACTATTCAGAGTTCTAGCTGGTTGTAAGGAAAAACTCCTTCATAAATACTTACTCAAGTTTTATCAGCAGAAATTCACAATATGCAATGTCAGGACCATTAATATAAAGAAAACAAGAGATTATCTGACTGTTTAGGACAAAATGGACTAATATCATTACAGTTGCTGTATGAAAGTAGCATAACAATTAGATTTGGTTCTGCATTTTTAAAATAAATTCTAAGACATTTATTTAAAACTCTATCACTTTGAAAGTATTTTTAAATCTAAAGTTACATCCCATTTTGGAAAGTAATTTTAAGCATGGTAGGTATTAAATGAATATTACAATCATTGTTAAAGAAAAAAAAGGGAAAATAACTTTATCCCATGGATTATTAAATACCTATCTTAACATGTGTAGACCAGCTGGCTAAGTCAGTATACCTGTACTTTTATTTCTAGGCAAACATTGAATGTGGGCACTAACAGTCTGCCCAAGGCCCTCTTTCCAACACAAAAATAAATCTTAAAACAAATTGATTGAAACATGTCTAAAATATATCAATGGCTGCTGCAAATTATGGCGCCCATGGTATGGCGACATTTTTTATTCTTTTGCTTTCATTATTTTGTAAAATATTCTTGATGGACATCACAGCCTAAAGAGTTTTGTCCTTTGAATGAAATAGTAGAGAGTTTAGTCTGCCTTTGAGACATCAATTCATATCTTCATTTGTTGATAAATCTTTTCTGGCTTTCAAATCTACAAATTTGGTATCATATTACAGACTTTTATGGACATTGAGTTAATGAAAGTAAAGTACATGACTAGGCACTTAGTGGAATGACATTTATACATATAACAGAGGCAATTATTTACTTTGGATATGGTGAAGGATGAGGAATTATAGAAGAGGAGGTGGTGGAGAGAGGAGGAATAAAAAAGACTTTCTAAGTTCATTGTATTGTTGGTTAAACAAAGTTTATAATGTTCAAGCCAAGGAAAAATGCTATTTTTAAAGTAAATGACCCCTGTATACATATCTGTATAAAATCCAGAATTATCAGTTTTATATATGTTTAAATATCAAAAATGGCTGTTTAATTTTATAAAATAAAATATATTTTACTTTGGGGTGCTTTGGTGGCTCAGTCAGTTGAACATCCAATTCTAGGTTTTGGCTCAGGTCATGATCTCACAGTTTTGTGAGTTTGAGCCCTGGATTGGGCTCTGCGATCACAGTGTACGGCCTGTTTCGGATTCTCTCTCTCCCTCTCTCTCTGCCTTTCCTTTGCTCATGCTCTCACTGTCTCTGTTGAAACTAATAAATAAACCTAAAATTTTCAATAATGTAATATACTTTACTTATTTTAAAATTATCGCTTAGTTGTCTTCCGCTATTTGTGACAGCAATAATTTTGAATATTCAGTATAGAATTTTTAATAGCTTTTATTCAATTCCTACCTAGCTTATCATTTGACACTATTTTTTAATAGTTTATTGTCAAGTTGGTTTCCATATAACACCCAGTGCTCATCCCCACAAGTGCCCTCCTCCATGCCCATCACTCCCTTTCCCCTCCCTCCCACCCCATCTGCCCTCAGTTTGTTCTCGGCATTCAGGAGTGTCTTATGGTTTGCCTCCCTCCCTCCCTCTCCCCCACTAATTTTTGCCTTCTTCTCACCCATGGTCCTCCATTAAGTTCCTCCTAATCCTCCTATACGATTTTGACACTATTTTGAATAACAGTTACATTTCATTTTTGCTACCATATCACTTCTCTATAAAAGTGGGCTGTATTTATATTACTTAATATACTGTAACCTTATTGAAGTAATTTACTACATTGTTTTCTGTATGCTTCAGACTCTTCTCCTGGGAATGATCATACCGTCTTTGACTAAGTGCAATTTTATGTCTTCTTTTCCAATCTTAAGGCCATGTAAATTTTTCTTGTTGTATGCTGTGCTGTGCCACCTGTCCAATGGTGAACAAAAGTGATGAGAACAGATACTATTTACTTATTTCTACCATAGGGGGAAAATTGTCTAATATTCTATGTTTAAATATAACGCATGCTCTTTTCCAGAAATGACTCTTCTTGGAAGGATATTTCCCTCTATTTGTAGTTTTCCATGAATTTTTATTCATGGCTTTGCATCAAATTTTGACAAAAGCTTTCTTGGTACCTATTGGAAAAGAACATCTAGATTGTCTCCTTGACTATGACAATATGGCGACTCTCTAATTTGGTGATAGTAATACAAACTTACATTCTTGACACACACACCCGCCACAGTGATGGTGCATCAATTCTTCCTCTATACTGTTGGATCAGATTGGTAATTCTTGTGAAGACACCATGATGGATATTGGACTGTAATTTGTATTTCCTGTGATGACGTTTCCAGACCTCATAAAGCTAGTTATAAAGTACTGCTTCTTGCTCTATTTTCTGTACATGTGGGTTCTGTGCTCAGACCACTCTTGTCTTTTACAGGCCTGAAGCACCAATTTCCTCAAATGCTAGAGGTGCAGACAGCTGCCCGTTCTTGGCTAGGTTTGTCTCCACATATTCTGTTGGTTTTTAAGAAGCCACCTTTCCCAAGGCCTGATTTGCATAACCTCAGGCATCTGAGAGGTGTGCTAGGGGCAAAACTTGCATTGGACAAATACATTGAAAGGCTGAAAGGGATCGATCATCCGTTAGAAGGCTATATTTAGGGGCGCCTGGGTGGCTCAGTCAGAGTGGGTCTGTGTGTGGACAACTCAGAGCCTGAAGCCTGTTTCAGATTCTGTGTCTCCCTCTTTCTCTGGCCCTCCCCTGCTCACGCTGTCTCTCTCTCTCTCTCTCAGAAATAAATAAAACATTTAAATAAATAAATAAACAAACAAATAAATAAATAAATGGCTACATTTAAAGCCAGAGGTCTACCTTTCCTCACAGTAATGGTGCTACATTTCCTCCAAACTGAAAAGTGGTTAAAATGATGATTAAGTCCAGAGGTCAATTACAAGAATAGCATAAAACTGTAAAACATATTCTTAGCAAAGTACCTTCCCCAAACCCACAACCTTCTGTCCCCTGGGTAATCCCCTATTCTTTGTCTCTTAAGCAGTTGTGCCTCTGTGATCAAATCTGGAGTGGTCCTGTGAACGGTTTTGAGGAAGGAAACCATAAAAATGGCTATCTGAATTCATTCTTAGTTTTCTGGAGTCTGTTCCCTCATGTGATTAGATCAAAAGGAGGTAAGAAACCCATTTCTATTGATAAATGGGACACTAGCTGCACATCACACAGTGGTAAACAGTTACTTAAATTACCACTTGTTGCTACAATGACATCTAGTGAGTAACAAGCAAATGCTCTGGGTGTAAAAGTGATTCCTGTGATAGAACTCTTTAATAAAAATAAGGAATATATGTTTCACTAGTCATTTCTATATAAACTGGATTATTGCCGAAAAAAAAAACAACTGACAGTATATCAGACATACCCATCATCAAATCATTGTCGGATAAGGGACCAGAAACTTCTTTGATTCCACTAAAAGAAAATCCTATCTCCTATATCCCCATGGCCAGGATTTGTGTAAATGCAGTAGAAAATCTCTTCATATCAGTAGCTGGATTTAACCCACACTTAACTGACAAACTCAGGAGATCTGTTAGGTGAGAGTTAGGGTGTAAGAGTATCAATTGGGAAGGTGTGAAACCCTTACTCTGTGGAGGGATGAAGACAGGCAGAATCTGTTGAATTTGGGGGCTTTGAAGTCCTAAATGCCAGCAAGAGTCTTTTATCAATAAAAGACTTCACCTCTTCCCTGGTGGGGGAGATATAATGGCCAAAGGAGTAGACTATCAGTTTGCTATCATGAGTAGACTCTTCAGCTGACTGAAACTTGACCCTAAAAATGGCCTATGCTAAATCAAGTGAAAATTCCAGTCTTAGAGAGAAGCATCCAGCAACTTAAGGAGATTGGCATGTTAGGGCACATTTATCATGTAAGACTTACCAACACCCTAAATTTGTCCCTTGGGATTGTTTAGATGAAATTCTCTTCATGAGAGATGAAAGAAGTACATTCTTGACAAGAGTCCCAATAACCTTGAAGAATTCTAAGGTGACTGTTACCTGTAGTTGAGAAAATGGCAGCATCCTCAAGGTAGATTCTTTGGATTTTGTAAAGACGGTAGGTTCCTGGGTGTATAATGGTGCTTTATGACTGCTGGCAACACAGACAGGATGCTGTCATAGGAACAAGCCTGAAGCCATTTAAAAATACACCCTGCCAGGGTGGAACTTCCAGCTCTCTCCATCACATGTGATCTGAGAAGTTGTGCTGCCTACAACAGCCGGATTTGCCATTTTGTAGATTTGTGTGCTATGGGTACACGACTTACCATCCAGAATCAGAGACCTACACGGATATCGGTAACTCAGTGCAAATCCCAGCTGCAGGAACCCCCGAACTGTGATCTCTGTCTCCTCAATGTGAGAAGAGGCAGTGCCCTGTTCGGGACAGTTCCTCTTGAACCATGATCCAGAACCCCCTTCCCCCCCACCCCCAGGCAGAATCCAGGGTGATGGAAGAAGTCACTCATCTGTCTTCCTTCCCTCAGGGACCCCAGTGCTGCACTGACAATTACCAAAGTCCTTAAAGCAGTTGACTAGCATATTTTGTCTTGTTTCCCAGCTGTTAACAGTGGGAAGCAATCCCTGTCCCAATTCTTCCATAAGGACCACAAGCTGCATGGTCCATGTTGTTCTGATTCTTTTTTTTTTTTTTTAATTCAATTTCTGTGCTAAGATTTATTGACTCTTTTCTTATCAAGATTGTATTTTCCTTTAATAATTTGAATTCTTTTCAAGTCTGGGGTCCAGCCATTGAATTTAGTTTCAATGGACTGTTATTATTACTGTCCCTACTGTTTTTATTTTATATTTTATATGAGGTAACAGTTCTTTGTAGATGACACAAAGTAGAGTGTTGAATTCTGTCTTTCTGAGAAGAATGTTGTTCCTTTTCTCAATAGGTTTTCAGATGATCAGATAAGAATGCAGCCACTCTATTCGTCTGTGTGTAATAATGCATATTTAATGCCTATACACACAATATCTTTAAATATCATATATTATTATAACAATTTATATTTTTATAGCTTTAGTTTGTCTTGTACTGTTTATTTTGAATATAGTAATAAATAATGTAATTTAACATGCTATACTTTAATTGTTGAAAGGCACTCATTTCATATATCCTATAGGAATAAAGGATAATTTAGGTCTACATTTACTAGCTCAACTGACTAAAAAATAGTATAAAAGCGTAAGATTAAATTTTTCATAGATAGAATATTAGTAGAATCTCTAAATATTGAGGGGAGAAATAGAACATTATATTTCTAAGTATTTGACCAAAATTGAGTCACTCTTGGTGAGTCTCTAGGCAATAGAAAGAAAAGATGAACTGGGTAAATGGAAACCTTTATTTGTATCTGGAATTTGGTTTCTAATCCTCATTGTCTCTTCTCTGGGCTTAGTTCCTTAGCTTAAAAACAAGAGGGAAAGTTTCTTTTTGGCTCTGGGGGTTTCTGTATCTTGTCTTTCCAAGCTGGAGGGCAGGCATGCAAAGAAACCAATCTTCCTGGAAACCTAACTGGACTTTCCATGAACTACCCTCTCCATGCTTTATCTCTCTTGAATTTTACTGAGAAATGAGAGGGGAAACTGTAGGCTGTTTAAAAAATATATTAGACACACAGAAACTATAATAAGCTACAGAGAAGCATTACTTTAAAAGAGAGCTTTTCCTTGATGAGGTCCCAATCATTTATTTTTGCTCTTGATTCCCTTGCTTTTGGGGATGTGTCAAGTAAGAAGTTGCTGCGGTGGAGGTCAAGGAGGCTGTTTCCTGCTTTCTCCTCTAGGGTGTTGATAGTTTCCTGTCTCACGTTCAGGTCCTTTATCCATTTTGAGTTGATTTTTGTGCATGGTGTGAGANCGAAAATATGTCCTTATTACATTGGTACATTTTGTTTACATAATGAACTAAATTAGCCCCTAACCCATATTAAAGCTCAGCATGGGTATGGGGCAGTTTTGAATTCATGTTCATTTCAACGCATGGCAATTGAGAGTAGATCCATTTAGAGTAGATGGTTGAACTTCTGAATTATGAATGCAAATTTTGCCTGTCCCTCTTGGGTTCACTCATGTCTTCCTACCACTACCGATATTTTTTCACATCCAAGAATTTACACAGACTAAATGTAGTTTATAGATCTATGCTGTAACTATTAGTAAACATAAAATCCGTACTTGTCAATTTGTGTTTGAAGTTATATTTCTAATTCATCATAGTATGTATGCCACACAGTGGCTAAAATCGATTCTTTCAACAGTAGGTGATCAATGCATGCTTAGTGCAAGATTGGAATAAATATGCCCTTATTACTAGGAAACAGATTAAAACTTCATTTACCAAAGAGAGTAAAATGTTCTGTATACAATTTCAACAGTTTTTTTCAGATGGAGTCAATTAACGTGACTCGCAGAAGGATATTGAAATTGTTAACTAGATGAAATAAACTAGTATTTTGCTTTGCCCATATCGTCTCAAATTCTGTCTTGGGGACTTTGAGGTATCACTTGCATATGTAAGAAGTTCATTTGACAAGGTTATGTTACTCCAGAGATGGATATCATTGAATGACAATTATATTTCACAATCTGAACCAAGATATTTTAAAAGGCTTCAAATATAGTTTCCATAACTAGTACGTAAGATTTGAGTAAGCAGTAATCGACATAAATGGAAGCCAAATGTATTCGCTGTTCCCAGTAGGCATTAAATAACAATAAACTGAATAAAACAGGTGGAAAAATTATTTTCTTTCAACTTTTTTACTAAGAGTTGCAACCATTGTAAAAAAAAAAAAAATTCTGAACCTAAACCTGAAACCATGGACTGTATTGTCCCAGATTCACTTAAATTTTCCTGTCTCCTGTGGAATTCAAATATATAGAATGTTCTTTCTGGGCTTGCTTTTCCTTAGGTCAGTCACGTGTAAGAACTGTTAAGGACACTGTGTCCTTCCTGCATGCATCACAGTCTGATTTCTTTGTTCCATATTATTTTCTGACCAATCTGAGCACTTGTAACATATAAAACCTCTGCCAACTTTCAGACTATTCTTGCTGCTAGCAGTGAATACAGTTTTTCTCTCTGTTACTCTTCTGTGGTCTGTATTTCAGGAGGCTTCTCCCTTGTGTTAAGCCCTAAATTGATTCAATTTCAGACAGAGTAGATCATAGCAAAGCAAGCTTAGGGAATATGCTCTGAATTCTTACTTTCTGGATTTAACATGTATCTTCAACAATTACTCATTTTTGGACTATTAGTAAGTTATTTAAACTTTCTAAAACCCACCTTGTCCATTGGTATAATAGTACTTACATAATGGGGTTAACAAAGAATCGATAAGGTAAAGGTAAAAGGCAATTAGACTCATTTCTGGAATACGATGGCCCTTCAAAATTCAAAGACCATTAGCGATTATAATCTTTTAGAAAGAAACATAGTATTTTATGTATATCATATAAAGGAAGTAGATTTTCTAATATTAAAAATAACACCTATGAATTCTCTGGAACTTTTTGAAAATTATTTAAACCCTTCATTAAAACCATTTACATTTTACACAGCCACAGGAAAAATCCCAAGCACAATCATGGAAATTTGACACAGGCATTCGGTTAAAATAGCTATTGTGTCTTCCTTAGTGTCATATTAGCCTCAGTGCATTTTGTGAGGGAATAAAGGATGGAGATTCTAAATATGTTAAGTTCTGTTATGTTTCTACCCCTCATAAGGCACATATTATATTCGAGGAAATTTTCACTAATGCCTGAAGTTGCCTTCCAGCAACAAATAAGTCCACTTCATTATTTAAATGAAAGATTTAAAGATTGTAGGTTTTTTTAGAAGCAGTCTAACATAACAATGAAATGAGAAAACTCTGTAAAGTATCTGGAAACATCCACTGTATGTAAATAAGGCACCAAATGTGACTAGTTTCTGTGGATATTGCATACTCTTTAAAACTGAAGTTGCTGAATACATCCAAATGTTATCTCTAACCTGAACCCATTGCCCAAGCTGCAAATCACCAGGGCACACAGGACTCCTGTCTCTCTCACAACTGAATCCAAATCATGCCATGCCTGCAGATGCTCCCATTTTCACTGAGAGCAAGCCATATGCGCGCCACGCTCCCTGAGTTCCTACATTTGTATGGTCCCCGCACCATGCCTGGCTAACTTCTGCTCTCCCATCACTTCCTTTGTTCTAGACGCTCCATGTGTCCTGGTTACGACTGCAATAGAAATGTTTTTGATTCAAGGCCTTGCATTTAATAAATCCACCTGATCCTTCTTCTATCAGCTATCTATAGGGCTTCATGCTTCACTATAGTTGCTTTTTGGGCAAATGTTTCCTACTCAATGAGGCCTTTCCCCATTGTCAATTAAATTCTTGACTCCCATTTGAAGTCCCCATCACCCTCTATGCTTTATTTTCCTCATATTACTATACTACACCTAATTAGTTTAAAAGTATTTGGTTATCACATATCTATTAGAATATAATTTCAAAGGAAATTGAAACATTTTGTTCATTCAATTGGCCGTGGTATACTCTGTGTCTAGGAAGGTGGAAGCTCCCTAGTAGTTGTTAAATGAATAAATAGCGACTATTTGTAGGCAGAAGATGCATATAAAAGTTGTGGCAATTATTTCTGTCTGAGAGCCCAGGAAGTCTTGAGCAAGATACACAAGTATTTCCTACAAGTATAAAGATGTACGAGTGTAATTAGGTTCTTCTCTCTCTGTGTTCCTCTCTCTCTGTCTCTGTCTCTGTCTCTCTCATCATGGCAAATTCTAAAGCATTGTCTCCCCAAATTAGTAAGATGTCTATATGGGGGAGAAACTATCATTCATTTCAGTGTAAGAATTTTCCTAATTATTCACTTTACCATGCCCATATACAACTCCCTATGGATTTTTTGACATCTCATACTCACATAATATCTTTTAAGGTGATTATATTTTTATAGGCTTTATAAAATCTCAAAAGACAGTTCCCAGAGCATTAATTGATGTATGTGCTCACTCTGTTGCCAAATGTCCTTTCTCTAGAAGAGAAAATTGTAGTAAATTGTCCCCTTCATTGTTTATTCCATCGTTCTCTCTCCTGTCTCTCTCTCTCCTTCTTTGCTTCCTTCCTTTCCTTCCCCCTTCTTTCCATGTTTCTTTTCCTTCTCTTTGATATAACAATGTTTCCTCAATAACTATTTTTAAGTACAAAACAGGGGATAAAATAATTTAATGATTTCAACCTCCACACACTTTTCTTGATCAGAATATAACAGGAGTTTTAAAAATGTAGTATTTTAGCTGAAGCCGAGATAGTTTGTTTAACAATGATTGGATTCTCCACCTACAACCAATCAAAGCCTGAATTGAATTAAAAAAAGGAGACTAGAATATTTCACCACAATAGTCCAGATGATAACGTTATTACAGAGAAAGTTCACCATAGAGAATCAAGACGGTATTTCCTTAAGCTTAAAGTGCAGATGTGAGCAGTGTGCTCACATCAAGCCCCAACAGAAAGTTTAACCCAAACTACTGAGAGCCAATGAGAACAGACCAGAATATATCCAGCACCTAATCACCATTTCACAATTTGAAACATTTTGACCAAAATAATGAAGATTTTAGTATTAACTGTTATAAGGGAATCCATAGCAATTTATAATCTAGCATGAACACAGGTCTTTGGGATATGTTTTGTTTCTACATTTAATTATAAACTTTTTTTTCAAAATTGTACTGTAATATCTGAATTGTATACTAAAACCAACCTAGATTTTATGTTTAATTCCACATAAATCTATCCTTAAGCATATTATGTACAAATTAATAGCCAATAACAGACTCCTGATTTCTAAGGCCAAAATGAAACAAAGCAAAAATTATTTGGAGGGGGGGTTTAGTTGTTTACATATTTAGATAAAGCTGTCTCGTGTCTTTTTATCATGTAAGCAACAAGAATCATCAACAATGTACTCAAAAACCAAAACATAAACAATAATCTAAAGTATCACAAACAGTAAATAACCTCATGTTTCCTAAGGACAATACTTTCCCATAATCCTTCACAAATACGTGTCTTTTATATTAATGCTATGTAACTTTTCAAGTCTCCATTGACTTGTTAGTAGTAAAAGAGGGTTTTGCTACTCTGGCCGAATAGAAGAAATAGTGCCTTCCAGAATAATGTGTCATAAAACTAAGGTAATAAAATTATTAGAAATATTAGTAATAACTAAAGCAATATAAACTGTGAATGGTTGGTTTACTTTCCCTACAGAAATGATTAGAACACATGGGGACTTCCATCAAATTTAAAATGTTTCGCTTGCAGAACTGAAATTGTATGTGTATAGGTATAGTTTAATTTTTCCTCTTGGGGATGTAATTATAAACCGATTCTGAGGGCGTTCTATCTGTATTTCACCCGTCACACTACAATCTTTATCAGTGAGCCAAAAATAAATACCCTAAACCTTTTGTAATAGCTGCCACTAGAAGGCTAAACAAAGTCACCGTTCATCATGCTCATATGCATTTTAGCCTTTAGCAGATGTGTTCTTTGAACAAATTTATTGGCCTTATGAATAAAGATTAGCGCTCCTCTGTTCAACTCTGTTGGGAAGAACATTATTCTACTGTAAATGGACAGAAAATTCAACTGAATGAATGCTTTACAAAAGAAAAGAAACAGGTTTTGAACTCAGCTTTCTGAATACAGAGTAAGGTTGGTGTCCTCAGGTATATCTAGTGAGTATATTATATTTATCAGCACCTCCATCTGGAATAGCCTAGATAAAAGAAGGGTGAAATGTCCAGTATTATTTTAGTTATAAAATTAATTATGGAATTTAATTATAGTCGTGATTACAAAAGTATCTCTATGCATCCAGATAATATTTGTTTCTATTTTTCAGGTGTCATGGTTTGTAAACACGGATGCATGTTTACCCATGTATGACTCATGAAGAATTATATAAACAGTTCCTCTTCTCTTAAATCCCTGAGGGGAGCTATGTGTTTAATTATAAAGATGTAGTTGTATTCACATTAAAATTAAGGATACTCCGTACACATACACGATGTTCGATATAGCAGAATAATAGTTAATTTCACTACATTTTAATGAAGAATAAATGAGATATCTGCATGTGTACATTGTACAATATAAAATCTCAAGGTATTTGATTAACTTCATTTTGTCTCTCTCAGTGAACTAGTCTTATGTGAGAGCATGCCACAATTATCAAAAACAATTTTTGTCAAGTTTCAGATGTACTTAGCTATGTACTGAGTGCCACGGAGAAGACTTATATAAGTCAGTCTTTGACTACCAAAGGTTAATTTTTAAGAGTCGTAGTTGGATAAAAATTAAAGGCATTAAAAACTCTCTCATCTAAATTTGTTTTGAAAGTTATTTAAAAATGTCTGCTTTGGGGGCTCCTGGGTATCTCAGTTGGTTAGGTGTCAAACTTCAGCTCAGGTCACAATCTCGTAGCTCCTGGATTCAAGCCCGTATTGAGCTCTGTGCCAAAAGCTCAGAACCTGGAACTGGCTTCAGATTCCATATCTTCCTCTCTCTCAGCCCCTCCCCTGCTCATGCTCTGTCTCTCTCTATCTCTCAAGAATAAACATTAAAACAACTTTTAAAAATGTATGCTTTTATGCTTTATTTTTTTCTACTCCTCTGTATTACTTATAACTAAGGAAACCAGAAGATTATTAACCACTGTTGTTAAATTTCTTCTTTTGTTAAAATCTACAACGGTGTGGCAAAGAATTAAACTCACATAAGAATATGTGGAACATACATTGTACATGCCTAAAACCAATTAAATGCATTAATATATGACCATACAAGTATGCCATGTGTAGTTATCTATGAAATACATATAAGTGCACCATTCTGTTTAATTCCAGCAATTAAAAGCATCAAATAGGAAATTCTAATTCAATTATTTTGTGGTACATGTAGTCTTTGAGATTTCAGATCTTTTATTTTTTTAAGGGGTAGAGACAAATGAAGGAAAATGATCTCCAGCTTCCTGTGGTTGTAAACATTAAAGAAAGATGCAAAAACAAAAACATTTCTAAATATGCTTTTAGATATTCTAAAATTGGCCTCATTTTTTAAAATGATAGGTCAGGGGTTTTGATTGTGTCTTCAATAATTGTATCATTGAAAAGGAGTTAAAACAAAATTTAATCTATTGGTTTATGGCCAGTACAGTTACCTGAACTGGAAAGACACACAGCATCTGATCTAAGACAGAAGGATGTCTTAAATAGCTGACCTGGGACTCAGGAGTTGACAAGGGCGTGTTGTCTCATATTTGCTTTCCTACTGGAAGGTACTGGAGTTGAGTTCCAGGCCAGAACACTCTGGCAGTATTTTCTGGTCTTTATGACAACAATTGCACTCTAGATGTTAATAGATAGTAAGAAAAATGCCTTTCTTTTGTGCTCAAGTACTTTAGAAAGCATTACCGTGAGATAAAGTTACTTGTCTCTCTAGAAGATGTATGACTTGGCCAGAATAAGAAGGTAACTTTTTCCATTTGGATCCGTGTGGTGGAATTAAACATTACTTAGTATATAACTGAAGGTATTTGGACTTTTCATTTAATTGGTGACATCTCAGGAAAGAGCACAGAGTTTCCTTTTAGTTGAGAAGATCCCTGAAAGTTTGTAAACAGCTGAATGTCTTTTTCAAGGTCTTCATACATCACTTCAATTATCTATAATTTTTTATCTGTCACTTATTATATCTGAGGCTAATTTGCATTACTCTACATTTGTCAACATTAAATTTCATTTGCCACATGTCAGCCTATTTAAGGAGCAAATTCAAAGTGTATTAGAATGCAGTAGATGTAAATTTGAACACTGCTATTTAACTCTTTCTTCCTAATCTATAAATTGGGAAACCCCAACATATTAAGAAGATCCTAAATGTTCAATTTTCTTAATTACAATAAAATGTAAAACTGGAAGAAAGAGAATGCAATCTGTGGAAGAATACCTTCGAGTGAAGAAAATTTATATTTTAGCTTTCTTTAGGGTCAACACTAGTTTTTACAATTTTAATTTAGCAGCATGATTTTTAAAACATTATTTTGAAAAGAAATTACTAACAGTTAATACTTACCAATGTAATTGAAGAAACTGGTAAAGTCAGATAGAACAATTTTAATAAGTAAGCCTAGAAATAAATGGGATGAATTATCAGTAGTATAAGTCAATTATTAATTATAGTTAAAGCTTATTCAATTATAATTAAGAAAGAGAAAAATCAAATAATCTGCCATTAAGGGAAATATGTAGACATAACTATTGAACAATTGAGCAAACAGATAACAAAATAATTTTAATGTATAAGTTAGGAGGCTTTTATTATATACTGCTAAAGAGTAGAAGGAATTAACTAATGTTTATGAAACAACTTTAGGTATAGATAGATGATAGATAGATGATACATTGATACATTGATACATAGATACATAGTAACATACATACATACATACATACATACATACATAGATACATAGAGGATAGATTTTGAAGGGGTGTAGAATTTTCCAATAATTGGAAAGTGTGCTAGTAATTTAAGTTTATGTAAACATCTCAAATGCAGTTTAAAACTATTTTAAAATTTAAAATACTAATATAAGCATATGTTATTGTATTTCTATAGAAGCAGCCTGTACTGATGGGATGTTCTTGGAATGAGTCCAAGCTAATGCATTTAAAGATTTGAGTATCCATAAAACTTTGTCATCATTTTGAAAGAATTGCCAAATAACCGGGCCAGAGAATAAAGTGTATGCATTCAATACATACTTTCTGGAGACTAGTTATATTTCAAAAATTATTAAAGTTTGAGGGAGGTAAGTAGAAATATATTGTAGAAATACATACCTTCCCAAAAGAAATTGAAAGCTGGGACTTTAGCAGATATTTGTGCATATGTGTTCATAGCAGCATTATTTACAACAGCCAAAACGTGCAAGTAACCATAACTGTCCATCAATAGATGAATGGATAAATATAATGATACACACACACACACACACACACACACACACACGAGTGAGCGAGGGGCAGAAGGACAGGGAGGGAAGAGAATCCTAAACGGGTTCCATGCCCAGCACAGAGCCCCCTCAGGGGCTCAATCTCAACCACCATGATATCATGATGAGCCAAAATCAAGAGTCTGACATCCAACCAACTAAGCCATCCAGGAGCCCCTAAGTAGTTATTTTATATCTTTATGTATTTCTTTTTTTTTTAATGTTTTATTTATTTTTGAGATAGACATGGAGACAGTGTGAGCATGGGAGGGTCAGAGAGAGAGGGAGACACAGAATCTGAAGCAGGCTCCAGGCTCTGAGCTGTCAGCACAGAGCCCAACGCGGGGCTCGAACCCACGAGCTGTGAGATTATGACCTGAGCTGAAGTCGGACGCTTAACCGACTGAGCCACCCAGGTGTCCCTATCTTTATATATTCTAAATACATGTATTAGGATATCATAATATTCCTAATATTGTGCATTCCTAATGTGAGTCTTTAAAGGCATCATATTTGTGGCAACATTGTTATGGGGAAAAATTGAACTGAGTATGTTAGTGAGGGTCCCACAAACTAGCATCATTTTTATCTGGTCAGTTTACTAAACTCATGTTTTCAATATATGGTATTAAGAACAAGGTTTATTTGGAAAAATAAAATAATTTAGATACTTTCCTCATGTTTTATGTAAAAATACATCTAGGGATATTAATAATTATATGTAGAAAATGTCATTTTCTTAAGAACTAGTAGAATATATATGCAATTATTCTCATATGGTCGGGTTAAAATAAAGGAAGAGAAAAAATTATAGCAAATATTAATCACTGGCTTCAGTTTAGTCCCAAATACAATTTGTACTTATAAACAAATCATAAATATTCTTCTGTATTTTTGTATGGTAAATATGCTATAAATATTTCCATTCAGTGTAATAAAATTCATTTGTGTTCCAGAAAATATCTAGCAAATAAATATTTTTCACTAAAACCCCATTTCTTCCAAAGCATATTATTGAGTTCAAAAATAAAAATTTAACTGTACATTGCTTCATTCTCTCTTTTTCTCTATTCATCATCTTACCCTTTCAATTTTTAATTTATTAATTTCATTATCTTTGCCTTTACCTAAAATTCCCCTATCTTCCCTGTTTTTTAAATTCTCTCCTATGACGGGATGATGTTATTACATTACTGATAATCACTGAGCTATGAAATAAGAAAAGCTGGTTTACTTGGAGGTAGTGCTAGATAGAAAATATTTTTTCATATTTCTCTTTCTAATGGGATTTATTTTACTGTAATATATATTCATAGCATAGTCTCATTTTTTCTAGATATTCATGTAAATTTGTGTACTTTCTTTCAATATAGTGCTTAATGATTCTCTCTCACTCTGTCTCTCTTAATCTCAATCTCTCCTTCTCTCTCTCTCTCTCTCTCTCTCTCGATAGTTAGCTCTCCTTGCTGGTTCTCGTTCTGTGTATTTGTGTTTTCTTTGTCCCTCTGTCAACATTTTTCCTTTCAATATTAGGACATGCTTTACTTTGTTGATTTTTTTTCAGAAGATGCATTTATTCATTATTAGTTTCCATGACTATTTTTTCTTTCCTTTCATTATATTAAATACATTAATCATGTACTGAGATAAAAAGCAGCTCTCAGAAACAAAACAACAAAACAAAAGCAAGACAGATGAGTATACATTTTACGAGCTCATAAATTCCATTTGAAATTTCTATGTGAAGTTTTAGATTATATTTTTTAATTTTAACTTCCTCGATTTCATACAGAGTCTCTTTTGTTATTTATAGAAAATCTCAGTACTGTTAAAACTAATATGATAATGGATTTATTTTATGTTCTTATATAAATTATATTTTAATTATATTACTTATATAATTTCAAAATAATAAATCTAGTGAATACATTTTAAAGTTAAAAATTTCTTTGATCCCCTTTTTGTTCTCAGAATCCCTGAAGGAATTGCAAAAACTGCTGTATTGTAAAGTCACTTGAGAAATATTTTTTCTGTGTTTTATGCACCAACCTAATATATGGTTAGATTAATTTTTACAGCTTATTTTTGAACTGTAGAATATTGATACTTTGATATTGAAACAATGGATAGCACAAAACCTTATATTATAGAAATAAAGTTACGATAAATGTGGAACATTTGCTAGATCTACTCTATTAAAATCTACTTAGTTAAAAGTACTTTCAATGATAACAGCCACACTGATTTGAAAACAATGTTACTTTCTTTGGTTTTATGGGCATTAGTGAAGCCAAAGACCTAAAAATATATAGAAGAAGGAGAAACAACAAAAAAATATAATAAATTGGTCAGCTAGTGTATGAGATGATTAATATATTCACACTATATGAAATATGTCCCAAATGAGCTCCTGTCCAACCCAAATACAGGGATATTTGTTGAATATTTCAAATTGCAAAATGATATTCAGTCATGGATACTACAGACATGTACCTGTAACACAGCACACCTTCAAGGCAAAGACTTTTCATTTTGGAGCTTAAATGGTGCCATAATGTCACAGACTTCCAGGAGTAAAGAAATCAATCAATATGTTGGTTAGATAGCAGAGGCACCCTGGGATTTATCTGACAAGTGAGGAGATCCCAGCCATTTTTCTGCTATTCCTTTACAGCTCTATTCAAACTTTTCAATAGAAAATCTGGCGAATGCAGCAAAAGGAGAAAGAGAAAGAGTAAGGAAAAATAGGAGTCAAATGTTAAAAAATAAAAGTAACAATGAATGTGAACTCTCTGACCTTCAATAAAAAGGAAAAAAATGTACAAAGTCTGAGGCTGAACAAAGCCTTGCTGGAATAAAGGAAAAGTTTTGGTTCACTGCCTGTGCAGGTTGCTTAATCTACCAAATTTAACTGTGGATAGTTTTTCAGTAACTTGTTTGTTTCACTTCAATTTTAAGTCCATAATCAACTTCATCAAACATCTTACAGAATTTTCAAGTCCGTTAGATATGCCCAAGAACACTCTCATCATCTAACTCACATCCTGTACTGGAACATTTTAAGAATAAGATAAATCATAAGCTCCAATGCATTCACAAGGAATTAGAACTTTCCAGATATTTCACAAAAACAAAAAAAGTAGGAAAAACATATGCACTCTCTCAAATCAATTAATCTTTATTTAGCCTTTATTTAACATTTTTGATATGTTAATGTATCTTTTAAATTTGGTGAAATGTGTCAAATGTTTAATATTTCAAAGATTAAATATCCGCACTATATTTAGTATATGTTCTTATTATAGTAATTGTTTCTTTTGTTAAGAAGACATGACTTCGATTTGTGCTATAAGGCAATAAAGGTGCTCAATTTTAAGTTTTTTATTGAACTGTTACACGTAAGAAAAACCTTAACTTTCCTTTTCTTACTTAAACTAGACGTATTTGTACACTATGTCACCAACACTCAAATGATGAGCTTCCCAGGAGACACCCCCGGCCCCCGTCATCCCGCCGCTGACAAATGCTGCGATTTGATTCACCAGATTACTTTTGCTTATTTTTCATACAAATGAAAACTTACCGAATGTTATGTCTGTGTAATTAATTCATCATGTTACATCAATAACTACCTCTTAAATATTAGAATAACAACATAAGCTCGCTACTGGTCTTCATATAAAGAGCTTCACTGAGGGATAATTGATATACATTTGACTGCACAGTTTGTTTGGCTAAGTGTTGACACATGAATACATCCATGAAATAACTGCTAAATCAAGATAAATATATTGATCACACCCAAAAGTTTGATTGATCAAGATTGAACTTGGCTCTCCTGAATTATGAGACTTCTGAATAATGAGAATTTTTATTTTTACTTATTTTTCTAATTTAGCACACACGTGCTCTCCCAGGCCCTGTGGAAGCTTGGGGTTCCTTCTGCAGGATGCTTTGCCCAGCTCAGGTGGGTTCCTCCTACGTGTTTTGCTGATCAGCACTCACCTGAGTGCCGTAATGAGACTAGTCAGGTCTACAGAGAGCTCTCTCTACTCTGCCCTCTTACGTTGGCTCCTGGGATTCCCATTTTCATCTTCTGAAATCACGGAATCTGTCAGAATCTGCCTGCGTTCCACCCTCACCCCCACCCCCCTGCAGCATGCACTGCTCCGGAACTTTCTCCAGACAGAATTACCGCCTCACAGGGCTGTCGCCATTTGTTTCCCATCTCTTGAAGATTATTTTTCTTCCTTTTTTTTTTTTTAAATATTTTTATTTTATTTCTAGGATAGAGAGGGACAGCGTGAACGGGAGGGTCAGAGAGAGAGGGAGACACAGACTCTGAAACAGGCTCCAGGCTCCGAGCTGGCAGTCAGCACAGAGCCCGACGCGGGGCTCGAACCCACGAACCGCGAGATCATGACCTAAGCGAAAGTCGGACGCTTAACCGACTAAGCCACCCAGGCGCCCGATTATTTTTCTTCCTTAACTGATACTTCCTCCTTAGATACTGATTCTTGATAACTTCTCTCTATTCCAAGTTCCCTTCTCAGAATCATGTTATAACTCATGCAAATGTGAACACCAATGGGCTAATTCCACTGTCAGGTGGAAATATCAGCTGAAAAATGTCCGCTCGGACTGCCCTCTCTGTCTATCAATGAGGGTAGCTCTTTAAAATCCTATGAATAATCTTCTTCATTTATCCTAATTCCCAACTCGATGGCGCCAGAGACAAACTGCACTATACTCTTTAGTCCCCTCAAAGTGGAATTACATTTGCATTTCTGTTAGCTCTTCTTGTTATAGCTCTCTTTTAAAATTCATTCCTGCCTAATAGGAGAAAATAATCTAGAAATGTCTAGGGAAACTCAGGCAAAGTCTCTGGTTGCTTGAGAGTTGAGGTGTAAAATCCACCATATTTCGTATTTTCCTTTTTTGTCCCTCTTCCTCAGCAACACTCTGGGCACTCACCAAGGATCACTGAGCAGGAGAGAAAAGAGGTGCATGGGCTTCCCAGGCTTTCTGAACAGCTTCATTAAGCCATGTTTTCATATGATGGCCTTTTACTTTGAAAGCCTAGCAATTTGGTTTGTCGGTGCCTACATGTGATTGAGCCCAGAGGACGATTAAAAGTTAATTAAAAAGCACACCAACTGGGCTTGCCACCAGAGTGACAGCTTATTATTAACAGAGACAAATGCAACAGTTGCATGGACTGAAATTCTTTAAAAGAAGCAATTAATTCGTTCATTTCTTTTGGCTAATTAATGGAGGAAAAAGTCAAAACCAACAACTCTTTACTGATTTACTCCGGGAAATCCTTAGCTGGGATAACTGTCTAGAAATGCTCAGTATTCTTATGATCTGCAAGAATTTGCACATTTTCTTCTCTTGGACTGATCTCACTTTGCACTGAGAAGTTATTACCTGAGGCTGGGATGAGGAAAAAGGAGTTAGTTTTTTAAAAAGTTAATATTTATTGTTCTCAGGCTGAAATAGTCAAAACCCATTATTAACTTCAAACACACACACACACACACACACACACACACACACACACACACTTCACTCTAATATGTTAATGCTATTAGTTTGGGTTTGGGAATCTGAAAATCTCACCTCTGAAGGTTTAATGCTTATATTAGTTATCCATTGCTACACTACAAATTATGCACAAATTAGCAGTTTAAGACAATACACATGTTTTATTATATCCTAGTCTTTGTGGACTCCAGGCACGGCTTAGCTGTGTTATCCTCATCTCAGTCTCTCAAAAGGCTCCAGTCAAGGTGCCCTCCATGCTTAGTCTCTTATCAAAGCTCTGTTAAAAGAGGATTCTGCCTCCAAGATAGCTTGCATGGGTGTTGACCAGATTCCATTCATGAATGGCCATTGCTCTAGGCCATATTCCCTCACTGGCTGTCAGCTAGACACTTCTCTCAGTTTCTTTGTCATGTGGACCTTCCTAACATGGAAGCTTGGTTCCTCAACACCAGGAAGAGAAAGAGTCGGCCAGCAAGACGGAAGTCACAATGTCATGTACCAGGATCACATAAGTGGCATTCCATGAACTTTGCTTTTTTCTGCTGCTAAGAAGAAAGTCACTAGGTACAGCCCACTAACCAGAGAGCCCACAGCCTACAGCAACCTGCTTAGGAAACCACCCTCCTTATGGGAAATAAATAACCCAGAATGTCAGCCCGCCAGGTTAGACTTGCAAGACACCAGAGTGCTGTCCCTAGTGCCAGTCCCAGGAGCTAATTCTCTAACTTTTGTAACAATCAGCCCCTAGTGGCCAGGATGTGATTGAGATAGCTGACAGCATCTCTCATTTTCTGTCTCCATGACCAACTTAACACCAACCAGAGAAAGTCAGGTATGTTCCCCTAACCAATCGCAAAGGATGTCCTGGCCTCCAGCCTTCCCAGGGGGACAGCTTTTATTACCGCTGACCAAAGTGCTCCGCTCCTGCACTTGCCTTTGAGTTTGCCAAAATGCAAGTCTTGGCGGCTGACTCCCTTGCTGTGGGAAGCTCGGAACAAAAAATCCTTTCTTCTTCTCCTCCGCATTTAGTTGGTCTTCATTTATTTCCACACCACATTCAACAGGCGGGGTGAGGACACACGGGTGTTAATGCAAGGAGGCAGGGATGAGGAGGGGTGTCTTAGAAATCGGAGTACTGTCGTGCTTAAGCAGACATTATGAGCACATTCTGCCCAGTTGTGTTTCTTTGCTTTCAGTGATGCCTGCACTGGTGTTTCTGAAGAGTGCATTCTATGTTTAGAAATCAAAAAAAAAAAAAAAGATGCAGATGATTTTATTTATCATGCCACTCAAAGATTGTGTAAGTGCTTTCCCTGATTCGAGATGGATGAGAGCTATGTAATTACTTCTGTAACCTTCCATATCCACATACGTTTTATGTTGAGTCTCTTACCACAGGGAATATGACACTTTTACAAGAAGTCCCCTCGAGGCAAGTCTTCTTTTCGTCTTCATCTGTTGGTCAACCAGAGATCCATGCCAACATTGGGAATTTGGTCATTTGGACTCTTCTAAACTTTCTCATACTGCATTGAACTCAACTGTAATGTAGGAAATATATCTCTGAAATGTAAACACATTTTTCAACTTAACTAATCCTACAATATTTGTAGCTGCAAAGTAGAAAATTGAATAAGAATTCCAATCATTTATCTGGTCCTTTATAGTTCTTATCTACATCAGCAACATCATTATCCACTGGGATGCTCGTTATCCACCTCTCTTCATCATCATCCCAGTGAGGTGACACTTATGTAACAAATCAGAGAGTGGCAGCTCCTTGTACATAAGTCATCATGGTTTTTATACTTGATTTAACCAAGTGTTCTACCAGCAGAGAGATGACTATCATTGGCCCAAAGTCACTCTGCAGGGGAGTTTCAACAAAAGGTAGAAAGGGAATACATGTGTAGTAGATAGACAAAAATCTAAGTTTTACAAAGAGAGATGTTCTTAGGAAAAATGTGTAGCATAGAGAAAAAACCGAGAAGGCAATTTTGTCACAGGAATAATCTGAGTATGGCAAATTTCTCCAGTAAGGAGAAATGTGGGCTTCAGGAGTAACATGATCACAACGACATTTGATTCATCAGGGCCATTTTAACTACTGTTGTGTCCACGTAAAGATGTAGTTTCATGAGCCCTGGACATATGGCAGCTGAGTCACATTGGATTTCTCATTTCTTTTTTTATTTTTTTTTATTTTTTTTATTTCTAGGAGAGAGAGAGAGAGAGACAGCGTGAGCAGGGGAGGGTCAGAGAGAGGGAGTCACAGACTGAAACAGGCTCCAGGCTCTGAGCTGGCAGTCAGCACAGAGCCCGACGCAGTGCTCGAACCCACGAACTGCGAGATCATGACCTGAGCGAAAGTCGGACGCTTAACCGACTAAGCCACCCAGGCGCCCCTGGATTTCTCATTTCTACCCCAGGTGTCATTGCCACAAACCATCATCCTTCTGAATCCACTGAGCCTGTTTCTTTTCCTTGAAATCTGTAGTGGCCACGCCAGATAGCCAACATGAAGCAAAGAGGAGCGAGTGAAGAAATATGACGACACAAACACTGAATACCATTGAATACCCACCCCAACGCTTGGCAACATTTAGACTGGATAATGCAAATTATACAACAGTGATGCCTCTGAGTACGCTAAATCGTTGCTGATATATTTTAGCTAATTTGATTACTAGGCCTTTTATTGTCATGAAGAATGGTGAATAGGGAGTTTAGGGGTATCCCGTCCCCAGTATATCCTGATCAGGATTTATGAAAATGAACAATGCTAAGCAGCAAATATTTCAAAAATAAGTTTTTCCAAAAGTATGTCTACTTTTAAGTTTATACCTAAAGTCTCCCACTATATCATTTTTAATTAACTAAATGAATCTCATTTTATGGAAGAAACAAAATTTAATCTTATTATTGAGTGTGTAAGTTGATACTAATTTACTGCACTAGTGTACTTCCCTATAATAAAATCTTCCTATAATTTTTTAAACATTCATTCATTATCTCCTCTGGAAAAATAGATTTATTGGTTAAAATATGCTAAATTTTGAGTTTTGGGGCTACATCTCTGGATTACCAACAGTTCATTATTTCAAACTGTTGAGGTCAATTTGTATTTCTGTTCAGTCACTTTTTGATTATTATTGGAGGTCAGCATCTTATCCATTTTTACTTTTATACTTTTACAGAGGCAAAATACTTATTAACTTTTGCATCTACTTCATATTTTTTATTTTTAATGAGGCTGAATATTTTGTCCGTAATTTGACCACCCATCAGTTCTCTGTGAATGATCATGTCCTCTGATCATTTTCCTGTGGAGATTTTTCTCTCTTCTGGTTAACATTTAAGAGATTTAAAAAGGATTTCAAGGGAATGAAGCTTATGCCTGCCTCTAATCTTCCTTTTATAATTTCCAATGACTTTTTTTCCTTTCTCATATTTCAGTTTGGATATTACTGAGCAACAGAAAACTGTGCATTTAAATTGTGCTGTAAGATTGGTCAACCATTGCAGATTGCACTGGGTTGGTGATGATGTCATTGTTTGCTCTGTTTTGCCGTTGACACCATGGTTGTAGAGTCCAACTATATGGAGAACATGTTACCATCCTTTCATTCTACCGCTGACCTACATGTTCATCGCCTAGATTATACCTGTTCATAAAATTGTCAATATGCATTACTGTTTAGTAACAGAAATCTCCCTATTCACCTTATGCTTCAGGTCTCAAGTTCACTGCCATTTATCTTCTAGTTCAACGAATTTTTGCCAATGATAAAGGCACTGACTAGCCTCTAGTGGAATACATCCCCACATATGTGACTAATTACAGCTGCCACGGGGATTGATTCCAATGATTCCCACAATACGGGAACTGTGGCCACCCCTCTACCAAGGACAGCGGTTTTCTGTATTGGCAAGTCCAGCCTGAGAATATTACAGGGAAGGCATGAAGGATGGTGCCCTAGCAGACATTAACAAAGATAAAATAAACATAAAACAAAAGAAAACAGTGTTTTGACATTTCTCGTTAACTGTGTCTAGCCCTTTATCCATTCCTCTCGACAAGAACACAATTTGGCCCTTTAGGATTTTTTACTTGAATTGCTTTGGCAGGCTGCTAAATGCTCTAAATGCCTTCCATTCTTTCCCCCTTGAATTTATTGAACACTTCGGTGCCAGCGTGACATTTCAAAAGTGCAAACCTAATTGTGTTGCTTACATGGTTAAAACTACTTAATGTACCACCATTGTTTTTAGGAAAACATGTTACATCTTTTACCGGAAACAGAAGGCAAGTTAGGGACTCCATTACTTATTTTCCACGTCTCCTATATTACATCTTAGAAGCAAACTCTACCAAAATTCCTGGATTCATTATAGCAGACCCAGCTGTCTCCTGCCTTTTGGCATATGAACATGATTCTGCCCAGAAATGTAAATTTTTAATGCAATCAATCTTCCCTGCCACAACATCTTGAGGTACCTTAACTACAGCATTTATCCCCATCTCTCTTGCTGAAGGGTCCTAGTCCACTTTAGAATCGAAGTTCTCTGAGGATAGGGACTATACGGTTCGTCTTTGTGATGAAGGCCAAGTGGTCATCATAAAGGAAGAACTCAGATGTTTGTTTAGGGAATGCGTGTACGAACATGTGAATAAAAGCATCTGTGTTAAGGGAGAACTTCTCCATGTTTAAGTTTGCATAAAGTCACTTCTTCTAAACCCTCTTAGGTCTCCTGCATTTTATGCCTCACCACTAGGAAGAAAATCTTTTCTGAGATGTGAAATCAAAAGAAGATAATAAACCAGCTACCAGAGTCTTTTCTCAAAACCTTCCCTGTCAGTTCATAATCCAGATGCCAAGTCAGAATATACTTTCTCTTCTGTTCTCCACCACAAAGCAGTCATTGATCTACCTCGAAGGGATCTATCTGATGTATTCCCGGGTGGGTAAAAACGGAGTAATCCTGGGACTGAGAATTCTACTTTCCAGATTTACCAATTAAAGCTATTTTTTTCATCCATTCATGTGATTTATGTGACAGTCTTTCAATCTATTGTGAAGTCAATATGGAAAGAAAAGGATTATTTTATTGCAACCCTGAGCCCAAATGATGATGTCAAGATTTTCTCTGATTTTGATAAGATTTTTAAGAGATTCAAAAAAGAAACTTTCAAAGTTAAAATTATCTAGGGTGGTATACTTTGCTGGCTTGTTTTTATTCCAATGACAGATAGAAATCAATTACAGGTTACTGGAAAGTGATAACTGAAGAAAAGAAAATGCACCTGTTAAATGAAGTCTGAGAGGTACTTAAGACCTCTTCTTACCCAGTTTTGTGAAGGAAAAAGCTGACACATTAAGAGGGAAGCAAATTCACTTATTTTTCTTAATTCTTTGTTTATAAGAGGATATCTGAACTACAATTTCTGCTTATTTCTTTTCATTTTATCAGAAATACACCCTCTCCTGTAACATGTAAGTTGCGATCTTAATGTATAGTATGAAAAATTGTGTTGCATTTCATCCCCAAATCTTATATTTTGTGAAAACACCACATAAATGATGAATTAACATTCACAGAAATGAACACTACTTGAATCCTTATGTGAAATCTTTTAACAAAGAACAAAAGATAAAAATGTATAATATATCTTTCACTTACTATCCCAACGTATATTTACAAATGTGAACAATGAAAATATGTCCACAAAAAGATTATAAATTATGAATTTGAATACATTTGTGTTTGTGTAATTTGTATGGGCACAGACCTAGCAAGATATGTGAAGAAATAGCAAAAATGACAAGACTAGATATACTAGTCAGTTCTTGCTGTGTAACAACCTCAAAATCTTACTGGTTTATATCAACAAATTATTTTTCACTCACAGGTCTGTCGTTGGCTTGAGTTTGGTTGATCTTGTCTCAGTTTGGCTGGGCTAAACTACCGCTATCTGTTGCAGTCACAATGGCTCTAACTCTGTCCTTTTACATGGGCCAGTGACTCTCCAGTCTTCAGGTCATGATCTTCTCATAGCAGGTAGTCGAAGTATGACAGGTCAAGCAACATAACACAAACATATTTAAATCTACTCTTTCGTTCATGAATAATCTCTTAGGAGTACATTTGTCAAAGAAAATCCCATGCCCAAGCTCTGCTTCATTGGAACAGTAACCAAATTACATGGCAGAAAAGTAGTTAGGAACAATAACATTATCTACTACACTGAGTATATCAGGAAGGCAGATAATTTTATTATTGCTTCTTTTGTTTTTAAAGGAAGAAACATTGATTAATAAAAACGTTGAAAAGGTGGCAGGTAGTTGAGCGAGACCCTAATCCGTATCTGCTTGGTCCTACAATTCAGGTTTTCACCTCTTGTACATATTATCTAAGTCAATCACTATCCACACTTAAAAACGTATATTCCTTCATCAAATTCCAGTACCTTTAGAACTTTGTCACAGTTTACTGCGACACTTCTATAGTGTTCTTTTGAAAGATTTTTACATATAGTTCACATGTTTTCCACATGTTTTCCTTATTTTTGTACTGCTGCTAATGAAAACAATAGTATGGTCTTGTTTATATTTAGTACTTTTTAGTATCTAGCCTTTTTATTTGAAATCTCAATGCTGAAAGAGACTTCCTCCTGAAAAATCATTCTCATGGAAAAGGCTTGAAATTTTTCTATTATAAGCCCAACAAGTATCAGTGCAGCTTGTGTTTGAGTGGTTAAGAGTTTACACATATTTATTCTTATGCATCTCCTAACATGAAGTGATAAGGTAATCTCAGCCATTTCTTCACATTATGAACATCATGTGTCATTAGCAATTCTTGGGAATAGGGTCAGATGCACCTAATTTTAAACCCCAGCTTCATGGTTCACCACATTGTCCAGTCACCTTCAACTCTGTCCTATGAAATGTATGAAACACCAACACTAGTGCTTACTCCAAACCATATTTGTTAAGATTATAGGTCTCTTATCCAAAGTAGCTTTCACAGAATACACTTAATTGGCAATTTTACTATTAATAAAAATTATCTTCCATATTTAGGAACAACATGAAAGCTGGAATTCAAAATTATCTTGCTTATATGATTATGTATTTATAGGGTGGTTATTTTACTTACATTTTATTGCTGAGCATTATAATATACACCTAACATAATTCAATGGTTAAAAATAAGTAAAAAAAGAAAGAAAAGAGAATACACCATCCAGTGCAAAAATTATTATACTCAACACAAACAAACAATTTTAGAAAAATATGAGATACAATTACATCTAATCATTATATATCTATACTAAATTTTCATACACTAATTTAAAGATGCCACACACAGGATGAATCAAAATCAAAACTTAGAAAAATTTTTTTTAAATTTTTTTTTTAATGTTTTATTTATTTCTAGGAGAGAGAGAGAGAGAGACAGCGTGAGCAGGGGAGGGTCAGAGAGAGAGGGAGTCACAGACTGAAACAGGCTCCGGGCTCTGAGCTGTCAGTCAGCACAGAGCGCGACGCGGGGCTCGAACCCACGAACCGCGAGATCATGACCTAAGCGAAAGTCGGACGCTTAACCGGCTAAGCCACCCAGGCGTCCCAAAACTTAGAAATTTTTAATGGATTGCCTCTGTTAATAAAAACTAGTCATATATTTTCAACAAAGGGAAGAATAATGTCTGTGGGAAAATAATTATTAAAATATTAAAAATATTTATTAAACATTTTCAAAAAAATCTATTCTGAACTCAAAACCAAAACCAAACAAATCTGGTATTCTAAATCTGTGTTGTAGATTACACAAATATTTACATTTTTTAGTTTCCAAATTGTTTGAAATATGTCATGAACAGTTGCTGAATCATTCTAAAGATGCGTTCCTCCACTCAAAATTTCATGCGTGTTCACTCATCTATTCTTCCCACATGGTCACAGTGTCTATCACACCTCATCATTCACCGCTATCTTGAGTTCATTTTGTGGTAATGACTGAACACAGATCGATGGGCCTAACACCATTTTAATTTTTCTACTGATATAAAATTAAACTCCTATAAGATACAAAATTGGGACAACTTAAAATATGATATTTTGCTATTAATATATGTCAGTAATCCACATGCTTCAATAATCCCTCATCTGCATTACTAGAGCTTTATAAAATAGCAATTTCAGAAGTTAAGTTTCAAATAACTTTCAATTGTATGGTTTTCATTAATATCTAATTAAATGGGAAATAAGTGACACTTAAAATGTGTCATCACTTAAACAAAATTATGTGTATCCTTTTTTAAAAGTTCTTTCAGTCCTCTGCGCAGTTTCACACAATTACATATATCGAGTGTATTTTGCCAAGTTTATTTTCATTTATATTCTATTTACTATTACGAAGGGAATTTTCCCCATTGACCTAAATTTTGCTGTATATGAAAAAACTCTCAACTGAGAATAGTTTGTAAATAGAACACTTATTGAATTATTTCATGATTTATTATTATATTGATTTTTCATTATTTTAAAATATATTTTTTTTCTTTTATTTATCTATCTAATTGAATGGTTAGAAAATTTCAGGACGGGAGCACCTGGATGGCTCCAACTTCAGCTCAGGTCATGATCTCACGGTTCGTGGGTTCGTGTGGGGCTCTGTGCTTACGGCTAGCTCAGAGCCTAGAGCCTGTTTCAGATTCTGTGTCTCCCTCTCTCTCTGACCCTCCCCTGCTCACGCTGTTTCTCTCTCTCTCTCAGAAATAAATAAAACATTACAAAAAACTTTAAGAAAATTTCAGGACACCATTAAGTTAAAAAAAAAATAGGGAAAGCTTCATTGTGCTCCTGTTTATTAATCAGCACGCTTATCATGTCTTATCTTTAAGCATTCTGAATCTTAGTATACACTTTTCGTCATGCTAAGAAAGGATTCCTCTTTTCACATTTCAATGGACTATCTCAACAGGAAGGCCGTTTCGGCATCAATAAACCTCTTTGTACTTTTCTTATTTTGACCAGTTAATATTGTGAAATATATTTAGTTAATTTCTTAGTTCTGAATAATTCCTACCTTGCCAAAATAAATCCTGTTTGTTTGGGTGTATTATTCATGTGATATTTTATTTGGTTCTATGTGTTAATGTTTTATTTATGACTTTGAATCAATATTTATAAGTAAAATAATCTCTATGTGACATCCTTGTCAGCCTAGCGCTATTTTGTGAATATATTGAGAAGCTATCTCTTTCTGTGTGCTGTTGAAAAGTATAAACAGTATGAGAGTCATTCATTTCACTAAGTTTGCAAGAATTCACCCATAAAACCATCTGGATATGGAGTGTCTAAGGAGAGAAGTTGTTTGAAAGAACTGTAATTTTATTGTTCACAGATCTTGATTTGTTTACGTTTTCTAATTCTCCCCTATCGTGTTCCTTGACGTCCATGTTTTGTTTTGAGCTTTTGTTGTTTCTGTTGTTGTTGTTCCTGGGCATTTGTGTCAAAGCTAAAACGTTGTTAGCCATTCATGGTAAAAATATTCCGTTTGCTTTTTAAAATCGATAATTATTTGAGACTGACTGAGCGGCAGTCACTCTGCTAAATGTTGAGACTGAGTACTGATGAAGAAAAGCAGGGTTTCTGCCTTCATGGGACTTACATTCTAGACCATCAAGTGGAAATGAGCCATGCCGAGCCAGCCAAGCAAGGCAGTGGAGAATACTTGTAAGATCGTACATGAAGTACAAGAAGTGTTGTCAGGAAAGCTTCTCTGGTGATAGGATATTTGAGCCCGTCAGGAAGAGTAAGTGGGGAAAACATCAAACAGAAAGGATTGATATGTCCAAAGTCTCCAATTCAGAAATCGTTTAAAACTTTCAGTAAATAGAAAAAACTCCTAATTGATCTATAAGTAAATGACCGGGGTGATTTGAGAACCAATGTGAACAGTCAGTTCAATAAGGGACCTCTGCTTCTTGACCATCTTCTACCCCACTGAACAGTGTGGGTTTTCTTAGTTTCAATTTCAACCATGATACCTTTCAAACAAGGCATCAGCCACTCTTACTCCAGCTCCGGGGATTTGCACAAGACCTACTCACTCTCCACTTAGTTGTAAAAACACCAGCCATAACCATTTTGAAGCCCTACTAGGAACAGCAGACCAAGCATTACACTTCCTTTCTCACTTCTCATGTTTTCAACTTAAGTTTCTTATCAGTAAAGTGCATTCTCAGGTAAAATATTTTGAGTGGCAAAAATAAAATTTCAAGGTATTGAATAATTCATTGTTCTGTTGATAATCTCATGACTTTATTACACACTGTGGATATCCATAGTGCTATTCTACCTTTACTATGTGCCCAAACTGGATTCTCAAAATACGGGTTTAAACTTGAAACTCACCTTTTTCTAGAACCTCTCATTTTCTTACTAATTTCTACCATAGTACTTACATTAAACATGTGTATTAGTAAGAATTACAAAACAAGTCCATTTAGTCTTTGAGGTTTTTTGGTAAAATACAAATTTTTGGAAACCAGGTTCTTCCCCCCTTCTTATGACTAATTTAAATGTATAGAGATTTTATGGTAATATCTCCTCAGTCTTTTAAGTTTTTGAAACTTCTAATTTTTTCTGGACTAAATTTAGCCATGTGACCATATTAGTGTCCTGTTTTTTCTTTTGTGTTTGAGACTTGTTGAAAGAACGTTTTAATAGAGCATAGTGTTAAGAAAGGAAGACTCTTTGGCTCACTGTGACATTATTTTTTAAAGTTTATTTATTTATTTTGAGAGAGAGCGAGAGTGAGGGTGGGACAGAAAGGGAGAGAGAGAAGGAGAGTGAGAATCCTAAGCAGGCTCCATGTTGTCAGCGCAGAGCCCCATGCGGGGCTCGAACCAAGAGATCAGGACTTGAGCCGAGATCAAGAGTAGGACACTTAAATGACTAAGGCACCCAAGCATGCCTTTCACATAATTTTTTTAAGTTTATGCTTCGCTTTAGAAGGATCAACTGTTCTTCCTCAAAAACTGGACTTTCAGGGGCGCCTGGGTGGCTTAGTCGGTTAAGCGTCCGACTTTCGCTTGGGTCATGATCTCGCGGTTCGCGGGTTCGAGCCCCGCGTCGGGCTCTGTGCTGACTGACAGCTCAGAGCCTGGAGCCTGTTTCAGAGTCTGTGACTCCCTCTCTCTGTGACCCTCCCCTGCTCACGCTGTCTCTCTCTCTCCTAGAAATAAATAAAACATTAAAAAAAATTTTTTTTAAATGGACTTTAAACCAAGTCAGAACACTCGGAAGCACTGGACTTTATGTTTTTCTTGGAACTTTAGGCAGATTATATAAAGTGTGACTTTAAATGTCACCAGGAGTGATAAGCAGTAATTCATTAATAAAGTCAATCGGCTTTTACTGTCAGAGTTGACTAAATTAATACCTTAGATAGTCATTAAATGTGAAACATTTTTCTACTTCTAATGAAATAAAAAGAGCAATTGAAATCCAATGTAGCAATCAGTGAGAGAAGGCACTGTCTTTACAAGCCTTAGATGCCGGTTCTCAGGTACAGAATAAAAGGAAAAAAAGAAAAAAAAAAGACCAGGTGCACAGAAAGGTTTTCCCCAGTCATTCACGCATATTGAATGCCATTCACACTATCTACCATTTACTCGATGGAGTTGTTGATTATTGCTTTCTTGCCCAAATGGAAGGAGCCTGACAATCTAGAGCTGTGTCGTGGGAGCAGAGACTGAGACTAACAGCAGATGGAGCAGCCAAGTCCTGTCACAGGGGATGTCCTCAGTGCCAGCAATTGTAACAAAAAATTACTTCTGATGAATTTCTTTTCTAGAGAGACTCTTTTTATTAATTACTGTTTCTCTGTCTTGCAATGAAGTACAAGTGTTTAAAGATGGCCTTGAGAAGTATTCACAGCTAATTAAAGTATACTTTGCTCCTGAGTGGGTTTTTTCCCCCCTCTACCTGCTTAAGGCTACACGTCATTATAAAAGACACTCATGTGAGGAACTGTTTTAGACCCCAAACAATGATGTCTGTTCTCCCCATTTGCATAAGAAAAGTTATTTTTAAACATAGATGTATTAAAGGTAAATCAATGCCTTTATATATTGAGGGATCTTTAAGTGTTTGTATCTGAGTTAAGCAAAGTGTTTCCAATCAGAGAGATGGGTAGTTCTTAAAGTATGATTGCATTTGCAATATTGACAAACACAGTTTTCTCTTTGCCCAAGTGTTTCTGTTTATCAAGTTCACTGTCCAAGAAAAGGACACATTTACTGCTTTTACTTTTCTATATTTTTTCTATGAATAAAGACCATCAGGCGGAGCAAAGTACATCTGCACAATAAACACGTGGTTGAATAATACATAATTCTCCAACATACTGTCTATAAAAATGAAATCTAAAATAGACAATTCAATACTGTTTAGTCCTCAGCACTCATCGAAAAGTTCCTTCACATTTTTGCCAAGTATCAGTTCTCCTGTGTCTTCATAGCTTTCAACATATGTTTAGAGAACCTTTGAATTTGGTAGAGATAGGAAGTACTCTGTCATTCAGAGGGCTGATGGGGATGCTCCTGTGTGACTAAATGCAGTTCACTGGTAGTAAAAAGTTACTTTACAGACCTGCATACGTTATACATTGAAGCCTTTGTTATGATGTATGGAAGATCGTCCCTATCGAGGAATTAAGTCAAGAGATGATCAGAGCATGAGGCCATGCTTTGGCTGTAGGGATGGTGGGAAGACAGACAAGAAAGGATTTGAGATCAACCCAGTTGGTGAGCAGTGTGAGTGTCCGTGAAGATTATTTCCTTTGCATTGGATTAGAATGGATGGAAATGGTATTAAAGAAGATAAAGGGGTCATGTGTGCTGTAGGGATGGGGTAAAGATGAGAAGACTTTGGAAGAATGGGCTTGTTTAGGGACATACTAAACTTTCTATGCTGGAAAGATACCCACATATCTCCACTGGGGATTTGCACTGCATACAGATACTATTTGTAAATTTCTTTATATTGGCTCTCCCGGCTCCTCTGGAAATATCAGGCTCACCTGCTGTTGGCCAGAGGAGAAAAGCATTTGGATCTATGTGTCTTCCAAACATTTGCTCTTCTCTTCTACAAAGTGCTTGATTTTTTTTTTGTGGTCTGTTTTCTGAAACGTCCTATCTGTATGTGCAGGGTAGTGTGTAGACCCCACGGGCAGCAGTGTGAACTGCCTTGCTTCCCCCAGGTCCAAGGATGGCCCATTCGGCCTAGTCCGGGCTGTGTTCCCTGCAGGGCCTGTGCTTGCAAGAACTTCCTACCAGGGGTAGATCTAGGAACAGCGCTACCTTGAACTTGTCCACCTAACTTTCTTATTTCCACCTCAGTGCCTTCCTTTCAATGCTCTTTCCCCATCCCTTCTACCTCTTGCCAAATCTGTATTTTGGGATGGTACATAGTAGCTGGAGAAATTTGAAAAGTATCACTCTTTTTTCCTGTACAAAGCTTACGTTTAAAACTTTATTATTATTATTATTATTATTTATTATTTACTGATTAAGACTCAAGAGGGGTGCCTGGGTGGCTCATTCAGCTAAGCGTCCAAATTCAGCTCTGGTCATAATCTCACAGTTCATGAGTTTGTGGGTTTGAGCCCCCCTGTCAAGCTCTGTGCTGGCAGCTCAGAGCCTGGAACCTGCTTGGGATTCTGTGTCCCCTTCTCCCCTGGTTGCACTCTATCTCTTTCTCGGTCTCTCAAAAACACATAAATGTTAACATTTTTAAAATAAAAAGAAGATGCAAGAAGATAAGCTGTGACACTCAAAGTTAATCGAGATTTTTTTCAAGTGGGTTCCAGGTGATGTGCACTCCCTGACCGTGCGAGAAAAGGGTTCTTGGAGGTGAGTGTTGGCCAAGAACATGTTTAAAGAAAGTACAAGTTTGGCAACTCCAAGAGTGTTTGAAGAGAAAAAAGTTCATTGTATTACTTTTTTGTTTGTTTTTGTTTGATTTTAGTGCTTTGGTAGGTATAATTCAGAATTCTCTGAACATTTTAATAAGAATGTGTTTTCCTGGGGCGCCTGAGTGACTCAGTCGGTTGAGTGTCTGACGTGGGCTCAGGTCACGATCTCATGGTTCATGGGTTCCAGCCCTGTGTCAGTGTCTGCGCTGACAGCTCAGAATCTGAAGCCTGCTTTGGATTCTGTGTCCTCCTCTCTCTCAGTCCCTCCCCTGCTCACACTTTTATCTCTCTCACTTTCTCAAAAATAAACATTAACAAAAATTGTTTTCAATTTGTTTTCCTAAAACTTGAAAAAAATAGCTTAATAATCAAAATGAAATAATTAATTTTTTGGAGTAGGTCTGGGGATTTAAATACGTGTGTGTGTGTGTGTGTGTGTGTGTGTGTGTGTGTGTGTGTGTAACCCTGCTTGGGCAGCTAGATGGCTACTTATCACATTACTAATTTTTGAAATATTCTCATGAAGTTAATAAACATTTAAAATTTCTAACCAATAGCTTCGAGTATAAAGCTGACATACTTGATTTAATTTTTATTATTTTTTATTATAGAATAAGTTTATTATCCTTTAAGTTATATAATACTTGTATTTGCATTATTGAATAATTGTACAATGCAATGTATGCGTATTATAGAGTAAGTCTATTATACAGTAAGTCTATAGAATAAGTCTATCTTAACCTTCACCTCCACTGCTTATTGTGATAAAAAATTACATTATCTACATATTAAACTCCATTGAAATGAAAAGGTAGCTTTAATTCAGATTTTGTTGTTATTGTTTTATTTATGCTGTGATCACCTAAAACTCATAGGGAAATACATCTATGAAAAATGGATGCAACTTCTACCATCTGTAAAACTGGCCAAAACGAAGCCTGCTATCACATGGGCATCAGAACAAACCTCAGTGGAAAGGGATGCTCTCAATCTCACACAACAGAATCTGAGGATTAGGATAAAAGTAGATAAAAATCGAAAAACAAAAGTACTACAAAGAGGAAATGAGGAGACTACTTTTCTTAATAGCCTGTACAGTGTCTTGGGAAGTAAAGTATTAATTTGGGGTAAAAATTCTAAACTGTTTAAACAGTTTGCCTTGAAAAAAATACAGGTGTTATAGAATCCATGTCATCAGAAAGTGTATCTACATTGCATTTTTCTCTTCAGAACTGAATCCATATCAATCCAGAGGCAAACAATCATTAACTTCAAATATCAACTATTTCCTAATGGCACCAAAACTCCTAATCACCGCAAGCAGAGTTCTCGGAGTGCCAAGCTTGCACATACAATTTACCATTCTGATTTGGATGCTCCAAGACTTACCAAACTTGATATTTACAACCAGAACACATTTTCCCCTCTAAATCGTATTATGTTCCTATCCTATTACCTAAATAACACCCATCCCTTTGCTTAACCTAAAATCCAGGAGTCATCCTTGCGGCCACTTTCCTCAAGGCGTCGCTGAATCCATTAGTACATCCTGTCTACTCTGTCCGGCACCTGGACCAAACCTACGCACGTCTTCCCCGCATTGGCCCTTGTCACCATCACCTCCAACATCTCTCCCTGCTTCCATAGTTGTAGCATTACAACTAATCCCCACACAACAGCCAAAATGAGTTTTAAAAAATAACATTGATATTTTAATTAAGCTACTTCCTGCTTTACAAAACTTTCCATCACACAAGGGGAGAAAAGTTTCCATAAAGAATTACAAAACTGGAGTCTGACTTCATCTGATACCACTTCCCCCTTTTTCCCCTGTTCAAGCCACTCTTGACCTCATTCTATTATTCGTTCCCTGCAATCAGTTCTTCACCTGAAGCCATGTGGTTTTGCAACATGGATTACGTTAAGTAACTGCATTTAAAATGCAACGAAGGCTCCACTTGCTTTGAAAGTGAAATATAAACCCCTTGTAATTGTCCGTACATAGAGTGCTACTTTAGCATCTGAACCAGGTCACTATTTTTTTTTAATATAATGTACTAGTTTCAGGTGTACAACAAATTGATTCAACAATTCTGTACACAGCGCTCACCACGGTAAGTGTAGTCACCATCTAGTCACCACCACTGTCATTAGAATATCATTGACTGTGTTTCTTATGCTGTAGTTTTCAGTTTATTCTATAACTGAGTCTGTACCTCTCAGTCCTCTTTATCTGTTTCTCCCATTCCCTACCCACCACTTCTCTGGCAACCATCAGTTGTTTCTCTATATTTAAGTCTGTTTTATGTTTGTACATTTCCTTGTTCATTCGTTTTATTTTTTAGATTCCTCATAAACGTGGAATTATATGGTATTTGTCTTTCTCTGAGCTATTTTACTTAGCATAATCCATTCGTGTTGTCACAAATGCTCAGATCACATTCTTTTCTTTAACAGCTGAGTAACATTCCATCATATAAGCACACCACGTCTTTTTTATTTATTAATCTATCGGTGGACACTTGGGCCAATATCTTGGCTACTATAAATAATACTGCTGTAAACATAAGGATGCATATATATTTTTGCGTTAGCATTTTGTTTCCTTTGGGTAAAAAGTCAGTTGTGGCAGGGTGCCTGTGTGGCTCAGCTGGTTAAACGTCTAACCTTTGGTTTTAACTCAGGTTATGATCTTGTAGTTTGTGAGATCGAGCCCCATGTAGGGCTCTGAGCTGACAACTATGAACCCTCTGGGGATTCTTCTCCCCTCTCTCTCTTCCCCTCCCCTGCTTGTGCTCTCTCTCTCTCTCAAAATAAATAAATAAACTTCAAAATGGTCAGTTGTGGAATTACAGGGTCCTACAGTAGTTCTATTTTTAATTTTTGGAGAAACTTCTGTACTGTTTTCCACGGTGGCTGCCCCCCGTCTGCGTTCCCACCCACAGTGCACAACGGGTCCTACTTCTCCATGTCGTCACCAACACTTGTTATTTTCTGTCTTTTTGATTTTAGCCATTTCAGCAAGTGTGAGATGGTATCTTGTGGTCATTTTGATTTGCATCTCCCTAATGATGGGAGATGTTAAGCATCTTCTCAGATGTCTGTTGGCCATCTCTATGTCTTTGGAGAAAGGTTTAGTCAGGTCTTCTGTCCATTTTTTAATCACATTATTTGTCACCTTTAAAACTGAAAGGAAGTATTATTAGGAAGCTGGGCCATCAGCCACTAAAACAGTTTGCCCGAGTCTCCTGTGAGCAGCCTTGCCCCGGCCTGCAAGTTATTTTCTAAGCTGAATTGTATTTTTAGTCCTTATCTCATATCCCCGTATGAATTATTTCTGGGGGATCACAAAGTAGCCTCATCAATTTCACTTCCACTTGTACGTTAACCACTTCCAATTATCTCTTTGTATTTAAATCTTCGTGATCGAACTGCAGGTCAACTTCTCATTGACATGTTCAAAATTCCAAGGTTTCAAGATTCTAAAATTAATGAATGCTCTATTGTGTATCTGTTATTCTATTTGGTGTTTTCAGATCCTAAAGCAAATTTTAGAGCCTCACAGGAACTATTCAAGTGGTTTCTCCTTGCAGGCAAAAAGACAAAGCAGAGTTGGCTGTCTGACAAATAAAATCGAGTGTCTGCAGATAAATTTCCTTTGTACACCACTTGGTGAGGAGCATGAGTGTGTAATCGTTAAGTGACAAGCCTGTGAAGCTGCCTCAGTATTGACTGCTAGAAATACGTGCGCGAGTTATTTAAGCCAAATGGCATGTAAGCGAGCTCCACCAGTTATTTCTTGTGAACTCTTTTCAAGGTGAATTACAGAGAAATTTCTCCGTATAAAAATGTACAACATGTTTTAAAAGAGTGTATTTATATTTTTTTACTGGAAAGAATGGTACAATTTTCTCATCTTAATGCATTTTCCTTACACACGCCCCATTTGTTTTTCAAGTTAACTGACTTGAAACAATCTCACTTCTTCCAAAACAAAAATAAGCTTCGACAAATAAAGTTCCATCATTTTACGGGAGTGTTGAAAACATTTGTTTATGTGGACTTGTGAATCTTTGCAGCGAGCAACAATTATCTTCCAAAGCGGGTAAAAAAAATCCTGCATATAAATACATTGCAGCTTAAAATTACATCTCTTGGATGCTGGGAAAAGAAAGAAGTAAGGCTAAGGAAACAAATAAGCCAATATTACATCTTGCTGCAGTCCCCTTAGTGGGATGCATGATATTTCTTCATGAATAAAGATGGAGTAAACCACATTTGTAGCATAATAAGAAAAGTAATTAGTGTCATCTATTCACCACTGTTAGACTTTGACTACAGCAATTTGATTACGTTTATCACATTTTAAACTTTGAGTAAGTTTTTCAGCTCTCTAATTTAGTTAGTGGTGAAGTGTAGAGAATATAAGTCAGCTTCCCGGTATGATTGATGAGCATGAACTCAGAGGGATAGGGATACAAAAAAACAAAAAATAAAAAAAAATAGAAAGCCCCAGATATAGTAATATAGATACTGCCTATTGGTTTTAAAGTAAATCTCTTCTAAATCAGTTTGAACCTATTGGCAACACTTCTATAAAACCAGCAGAACTTCTCTCCAAACAAACACAAAATGGAGTGTGTGCGTACGCACGTGTGCATGCGTGAGCGCACGCGCACGTGTGTGTGTAATGGAAGATCTCTGTGTGTCTGTACAGAGTGAAAGAAAATAAATTTCAGGGCAAACAAATTATTTGACCTGGTTATAATAACAAATTCATTTCTCATTTTTTACTGAAAATTGACTATGGTAATATGTTTCAAAATACATGAGTAATAAACTAATGGAAACAAAGCAAAGAGTCTCTTTTTGATATTCCTTTGGGCACTGCGTTGTGAATGAATAAATAGGGTTTCATTCTCAGACATTAACACTCTCTGGTTAAAGATTCTAGTAGTTTATGTGCTTTGGGTTCTATTTTCCCCACAACTGGCATCATATCATCACTTGCATATAGCTCGGAATTGTTTTGAAAACCAGTTAAAATAGTGACATGTGGAGGTGGTCACGGGCTGCTCATGGGGACTGACAGGCGTTCAAAGATGGGGTATGTGGAAAATGTTGAGATCTGAGACATCTGAGGCCATAAGAGTTCTAGGCAGAAGCCATCAGAGCCTACATAAAGTAAAGAATGAACAAGAAAGTACAAATGAGAACCACAAAGAGATTTCATGTCACACCTGTCAGGATGGCTATTCCCAAAAAGACAACAGATAATAAATATGGGTGAGAAAGTGGAGAACACAGAATCCGTGTGCCCTGTTGGTGGGAACGTAAACTGTTGCAGCCATTATGCTAAACAGTGTGGAGTTTCCTCAAAAAAACAAAACTCCTGTAGGATCCAGCCGTCCCTCTTCCAGGTATATATCCAAGGAAATGAAATCAGGATCTTAAAGAGAAATTTTCTCTCCCACGTGCAGTGCAGTATTATTCAAAATACCAACATTTGGAAACAAACTCTCCATTAATGGTTGAATGGATAAAGCAATTGTGGCGTGTGTGTGTGTGTGTGTGTGTGTGTGTGTGTGTGTGTGTGGAGACAGACAGAGAGAGAGAGAGAGAGAGAGAGAAATTATTCAGCCATTAAAATAAATCCCACCATTTGTGACAACAGGTATGAGCCGGGAGGGCATGATAATAAATGAAATAAACCAGACCTAAATAAGGAGATAATTGAGGCGAACATTTGAAGGAACTAAAGGAATTAGACACAGAGAAATCTGGGAGAGGAGCATTCCAAGTAGGAGAAACAATCAATGTAAGAACACCAAAAACTCCCTTTCGCTTCCTTCCAGTTAACCCTCCCTGCCCCAGAAGAAAGCAATATTTTGATTGCTATTACTAAGGGCTATTTCTATTTGTCCTATTTGGTTTTTTTCCTACAATCTGGATAATGCAATATCTAGATTTTTGTATCTAGATTGTATCTAGATTTTTGTATCTAGATTTTTTTCACTCAAGATGATGTTACTACAATTCATCACTGTTACTTCAATCTTTTTTCATGTTGAATGATATTTAAATACATAAATATACTCAAAATTTTCCTTTCACAAATTTATGGGTATACCAAAAGTACACGGGGCAACTATAAAACGAATGCTTGTACAAGTATGCTATGAAGCAGGATAGATATGTAGAAGTTTTGTGGACATATATACTCATTGCTCTTACATACATAGCGGTCAGACTGCTGGGTCATAAAGTAGGCATATGCTTAATTTTATGACAAAATGGTAAACACTTTTCAAAAGCAGCAGAGGACATCCAGATGGCCAACAGACACATGAAACGATGCTCAGCATCCCTCCTNCAAAAGCAGCTGCATGGGTTTTGTACCCTCCTCCATAATCTGTGAGTTAGTAAGTAGCTGCACACCCCCAGCAGCATTTGATGAAAGTCCTTTTTTCCTTTGTAACTGAAGTACAATTGACAAACAATGTTACGTGAGTGTCAGAGGTTGTCAGGCTTCTTAATTCTAGCAATTATAGGTGTTGTGAAGTGGTATCTCCTTACTCATTATTTTTTAGAGAGAGAGCACGCACGTGAGTTTGGGAGAGGAGCAGAAGGAGAGAGAGAATCTTATGCAGGCTCCACACTCAGGGCAGAGCCCTAGCGGGGCTCCATCCAAGGACGCTGGGATCATGATCATGACCTGAGCCAAAATCCAGAGGTGGAGGCTCAACCCACTGAGGTGCCCAAGCACCTCTCTCCTTAGCATTTTAATCCCTGTTTCTCGGCAGATGATGTATAGCCCTCATCTAATGTGATTATTGGTAGTTCACATGTCTTTGCTTGTGGTGGCACTGTTCTGGTCCTTTGGACATTTCTGAAGAGGTGTTTCTGGGGAATTGTAGGCGTTACTTATATGATCTAGATACAGTATTTATGTTTTTAATGTGGTTAATTATTTAAAACATTACTTTTGTCTTTTATAGTTTGTTAGTCATGTTTGCAAATAGTCTGTGTATGGAGAATCATTTATATTAAAGCATAACTATAAAATCTCTGATCTATTCTGGAAGATTAACGATGGCTGAAGATTCTCTGACTTGCATCTGATGGTGAAATGACCGTACGATTTGTGTAGACTGTGCTGGTTTGGATGGAAGGCAGCAGAAGCCTCACTATGACACTTTCTGGACTCTTTTACTATGACACTAGTAGATTCTCCCCTCTCCCTGAAAACACCCAGAACCCTGAGCTGCCATGTGAGGTTTCCAGCAACTTTAGTGACCAGATATGTGGAAAGGAAGGGTGACCCCGCTCAGCCCAGGTACCTGCGTTTCCAGCCAGGAATTAGACTTGTGAAGGAGGCCATTTTGGAGCCTGCAATCTCTCTATCAGCCTCACAACATCAAATGACCCTTTAGTGACAATACACAGGGCACAAGAATTGCTGTCTCAGTCCTGGCCAATTCTTTTACCAATATATTTGTGATATAGGATAGAATATTTTTATTTTAAGGCACTAATATCGAGGATAGTTGCATTGTAGCAATAGATAACTGAAATAGAGTTTGGTGTCTGGAATTTGGTTCTGGGCAAAGGCATGCAGCTTTTACCTTTGGACTGGGAAACAGGCAGAAGCCATAGTGCTCCTAGGAAAATGTTTGCAAGCCCTCTTGTTTGAAGATGCAGGTATAGGCAGCTTCACTGTGCATTTGGCTGAACAATTAGCAAAATTATGTCCTGAATAACGTGGGACATAGAAACTATACCAGCGAAATCATGGATCTTCTGGGAAGAACATAAAAAGTGCCAAGTGATTGCTACTAATTATTTAAGAAAGTAGAAGAAGACAGAATTAAATTAAGGAAGGAGCCATCCCAATAGAGAATACTACAGATATGGGAAAGGAATAATAAAAATGTCGTACTCATGATGCTGCAAGTAAAGTGATTTAGATGGTCCACCCTCTAAGTACCTTGAATTCAGATTTCTGCAATAAAGATACTTCCATGTAGAAAGTCATTCCTACAAAAGCCTTTACAAGATTGGTGTAAATGAAATGTATTGAAAATATATTTATGCTCTGTGTTGTTGACCTCACAGCTCTGGGTTCCTAGTGATATTAAAATTCCAATCTGGATACCCTGTAAGTTTATTAGTCAATAAATACCGAAATCCAGGCCTTTCATTACAGATATTCTTAATTAGCAACATTAGGAAGTTACAGGTGCTAACCAAACTCCACAGGGATCCGATATTGCTGTCTAAATGAAACGTACTCTGTATAATCACCGCTGAGGAAAAAAAAAAGCTACAAAATTAGCACAAAGACCAGTGCTCCTGGTCATTGTCAGCAATCTCCCAGTCAGAAATATCGTTTCTCTGTTTTGACCTTTGACTTCAACAGGGTTGTATGTTTTCAGAGAATCTGCAGGAAAGCACACAAAGCTGCGTTAGAAGGGGCAATGACTTGCACAAGTGCTGATGCTTCCTGCTGAATGCCATAGTGTTATCAAAAACAAGGACCTTCTTTCCTTCACACAGGACTCAACTTTCAACTCAACTTTCAACGCAGATCATTTCAACATTGATCCAATATTACCATCTAATCCATAGAACTCAAGTTTATCTCACCACTTAAACCAAAAATGTCATTCCTAGGTTCAGGATACAATCCAGTATCGTGTGTTACATGTAGATACCTTGTATCTTCCATCTCCACCATCTAGAACAATTCTTGTCTTTCTTGTTTGTACAACTTAGCATTTTTTGAAGAATATAGGTCAGTTGTTTTGAAGAATATCCATCTACTTGGGTTTGTGTGATAATTCTTCATGATGTATGCCCACAGGCCCCAAAAAACAATGAAAGTTACGATGTGCTCTACTCGGTGTATTGTATCAAGAGGGACACAGGATTGATTTATCCCAGAAGATAAATGGTTAGGGTCTATCAGTTGGTCACAATGATGTCTGACACATTTCTCCACAGTAAAGAATATGTGGATAATAAAGTTAAATTGTTCTGATCCTAATCAAATTTTCACCAAGCAGTGTTAGCATCATTGAAGATTCTTGCCTCAATCCGTGATTACTCTCATGATTGTCAAATGGTAATTTTAACCCCATTATTTCTTCCATATTTATTGGTCACTAGTCTGTACGGAAGAACGTTTCCTTCCCTCCCATTTAGTTATTAATCTGTTAATCTTCAGATCAATGCATACTTATAGGTTCTATTTTTTAATTCAAAATGTTACAATCTGTTATGATCATTATGTACTTTTTGTTCAACTTGCCCTAGACATGACCACATAGACCCTTTTCAGGGCACCCATGTGCCTTTTAGATATATCCTAATTATTCTTTGTGCATTGTTTGACTTTCAGGCACAAGAGATTCTAGATTCATTTGTGCTTTTCCAACCTAGGTATAAGGATAAGCCATCTCTCCAAGTACATCTGGTTCTGTTTGTGGAGAATGGTACTTAGAAACCAAGATTTGGGTGCTAATTATACTCATTATTACTGGAGTGTCATTGTTTCTAGCCGCTGCAAGCACAGTTTGTTAAAAAATATAAATATACCAATGTGTATGCATATAAAGTCATGCATACTTCTATATAATTTTCTACATGTATAGACCTTTATATAAATCTAAATCTAAGTTAAAATCTTTTAGTTTACATTAATACTTCCAATTCAGATCCAGTGCTCGAGACTTCTTCTAGTCTTCTGCCATTTTCACATTTGATTTCCATCCTGTAACGGTGAGAAATCTGGCGTGTTTTTTTCTCAATGCATTTATGTACATTATTCATCTCCCTGAATTTAATTAGACTTCTAGCTACGCTGGCCTAACACTTGGCTCTGAATAATGGAAAAAGGAAGGAAAATACATAGAAAAATAGAAAAGTAGGAAGTGGTTAAAGTTGGAAAGACAGTGAATCTGAAACACGGAAAATTAAGAAGGGCCACGCTGCTACTCAAATGCCTCTGTCCTTGAAATGACTTGTCTTTGCTTTGCCTCTAACTCAGTGGCAGATTTAAATGAGCACATTTCATCTCTCTGGGTTTTCTTTCTTCTCTGTCTTGAGGTATTGGACTGCAAGACCTTTAAGATTATCTTCTGCTGTAAGAATCTAACCTTGAGAATTTAACGGTAGCCAAATCTGTCCCATGTTGTAGAAATAAGATACCATAGATGTCTATTAATTACGCAAATATTTTCCAATTCAACAGTGTATTCTGTTCTTACTAACTCTTCTCTCCTCGGTGGGTAACAGGAGGAATGTTGACTAAAGGCATATTTAAATAACAAATTGAATTGGGTGAGACGGGATTTTTATTACATGAAGCTGTATTTTTTTTTCCAAGTTGGCATTAGAGGGGTACAGAACAAAGCAGGATGGAGGCAATCTGGATGTTGTAAGGCATGTGACTCAATGATCACATTTGCTCTGGACACTGGATTGTTTTCTCCATCCAACAGTTCACGCATCTCTTCCCAGAACAGAAACTACAACCATAATACACAATCTGACCAGCGCAAAGCACAGCCATTGGTAATGGCTCAGAACATCTGCATTCACTCCTTCCTCATCTCATATGCTCCTTCATATAATAGAATCCATACCTGTTATAAAGCCTTTAGAGCCCACTTACAAATTCTTAAATTTCAGCATTAAAAATGTGCCTTAAATAACACTGACCCACAACACCCAAGATCTCTCTTTACGCAAAGCCTCCACCCTTCCACATGCAAAGCTTTGAAAAGACACACATTTAGTCTTTAAAGAAATAATAATTCCTGCTCTAACAAGAACTCTATCTTTGTTGATAACATAGAAAGGAGGCGCTTTGAAAATCTGGAAAGGCAAATGTGCAAAGTAAATCCTGCTGGGGCATCTAGAAAAATGCAGGCTATAAATGAAGGCGATTTCCCATTTACTCTTCTATGCCCATCTTCTGACAATCAGATTCTTTCATCTTGCCAACCACAAGGGTAAGAGAAACATTTATTCTTCTTTTCAGTAATCCCCACTATAGTTTCTCGGACAATTTAGAAAATGGCTCTGTGGGGAACTTACGCAATAATGTTCTAGTGCTTGAAGAGAGACATTTGCTTGCGATGGCATTTCTGGGCACGATATCAAATTGCATTGTGTTGGTGGGCACCGAGAAGCTCTCTCCAGCTGACAGTGGTGGTAAATCATGATGTCTTCCCAGAGAAGTAAATCATTAGAAATATTCTGAACTGTTTCAGGTGCTTGTCTGAAGGCTTTGTGAAATTACAGTAATGCAAGCACTTCATTTCAGACAGCATGCACACACACACACACACACACAATTTTAATAAAATTTCAGAAAATGACCTATTTAAAGTCTTGTGTTCACACAATAAGGGAGGGGACATTTATCCCTAAGCTTTACATTTTTCTTAAAAAAAAAAAAAAAAGGAGGGTGCCTGTGTGGCTCCGTTGGTTAAATGTCGGACTCTTGATCTCAGCTCGGTTCTTGATCTCAGGGTCGTGAGTTCGAGCCCTGTGTTGGGCTCCATGCTGGTTGTGGAGCAACTTAAAAAAAGAAAGAAAGAAAGAAAGAAAAAGGAACATGTAGTTTTACTGTTAGAGCAAATTTAAAATTCCTGCAAACTAGCCTACCTTTTCTGTTGTCCTCTTTAAGAAAAAAGTTAATCACTATCAGTGTAAATGAAAACCATATTTCAAAGATATCCATGGTCTTGTATCCAGATAAATGCATATTTAAATATAGCAAATTGAATTTTTAATAGATGTTGTTTTAGTTTGTTTCTACATGATTTGCGCTGATATGATCCACTGTCACATTTATGCGACATCTGCTAGTTGCCAACTGATCTAGGGAAATACCAAGACATTTGATATAAAGTTTCTTTCCTTGGACAGTGAACAGACAACCGATAAAAGGAGGGCTCTTTTGAAGGCCTATTTGAAACATCAAGGAGTGTAAATCCATAGACAGAAATTATATCAGGGTTGCTGGAGTCTGGATTTCCAGGGAGTAAACTCTGACAGCTAATGTGGGTAGGGTTTATTTTGTAGTGATAGACATAGACTGAAACAATGCAGTGATAATGGTTACACAACCTCGTGAATGAACTAAAAACCATATTAATTATATGGCATTATATGGCACATTAATTGTGTCTCAATAAAGCTGTTTAAAAAAGTGGATGTTACATTTTCTGTAAATATAAGCTATACCTTAGTTTGCAACCTATTATCTAAAAATGTAAAGGGGCACCTGGGTGGCTTAGTCTGAGCTAGCTATGAAAACCTATTAAACTTATCAACATATTTTCCTCTTTTAAAATTATATTGCATAAATTTCAGTCAACTCTTTTGAACTCCATATTTCTTCAACAGCTCCAGTAAAATGTAACGATAGTTGAATAATAAAGCTTGAATTTTTCTCTTTTTGATACACATAAAATTTATGTTAATAATATGTCATATATGTTTTCTATCATAAATATTTAAAT